>NW_026705072.1:255000-404559 GCF_029867415.1 Vicia villosa
TTAACCAGCCTTGTGGCAAAAACTTTCAATGAAGTCAGCCTTGTGACAAAAAGTTTTGATTAATCAGCCAGCCTTGTGGCAAAAGTTTCAATGAAGTCAGCCTTGTGACAAAAACTTTGATTAATCATCCAGTACGGTGGTAAAACAGTTTGATTGATGAGCCAGCCTTGTGGCAAAAAGAAGTTTGATTGATTAGCCAGCCTTGTGGCAAAAAAGTTTGATTTGATTGATTGTTTGTGATGATATAGAAGAGATACTCCTATCATAGAGATGATAAATGTCTAATCTCCTAGGGTATTTGATTTGGATATTTGGGGTGCTTATAAGAAGCCCGTGGGTCCTTGTACGAAGCCCAAGAGGAGGCTATCCGAGGGTCCTTGCATTGTAAGCCCAAGAGGAGGCTATGGGAGGGACAATCCAGGGTCCTTGCATTGTAAGCCCAAGAGGAGGCTATGGGAGGGTCACTCGTTTGTACAAAGCCCAAGGGGAGGCATGGTATAGTTGGTTTGAGCTCTTAGAGCGATTTCACCGGGAAACCATACTCTATGTCCTAACCTAAACTAGGGAGATTCTTTGCACGAAGCCCAATAGGAGGCTATGGGGAACCTAGCGTTGTACTAAGTTGAACAAGCATATATAACACAATCACAAACATGAACAAGTACGAACAAATATGAACAAGTACATGAACAAATATGAACAGTTATACATATATGACAAAGCGTGCGTATATAATGGAGTTTATGAAGGAAATATACCTGTAAGCATGATCCATTTGTATACACGGGGCTCGGGACTCATACTCGGGGAGAGGCCCATTTGAGTTTATTCAAAGCTATGTAAACAGGTATTTACAAAAGGGGCTTGGGACTTATACCTACATGGAGGCCCATGGTATTTTTGGGAAGATTTAAAGAAACCTTCATTTTTGATTTGTTATTAAAAGTTAAAAACAAATGGATATGTACAAAAATGTATGTGTACAATGAAATACCTAATTTCATGTACAGGAATGGGTATGTACAAAAGGGGCTTGGGACTTATACCTACATGGAGGCCCGTGGTATATTTGAAAAGTTTGAAGTTTTGTTGTTTTGAAAATGATTTGAAAATTGTTTTGAAAAGATTTTTGTTTTGAAGTTTTATTGTTTAAAGAAAAAAACAAACTGTACAAAAAGAAAAGAAATGGGACTTACACTCTCTAATATTCGAGAGGCCCCACATTGCTTTGAAAATCAATTGATCAATTAAAAAGATTTAATCAAATAGTTTCAAAAAGAAATGGTTTATCGTTTTTGAAAAGAATCGCGATCGCTTGTTCTAAAATGGTTTGAATTTTGAAAGAAGTTAATTAATCAAAATAAACAAAAAGGTTATCCTTAATTAACACTTAGATGATTAGGGTTTGCTCCAAAAATATTTACAAGTGATTAGATTTAAAAAATCAAGTGAAAAACAATATTTAAAAGTATTTAAAAAACTTAAAAACATGTCATTTTAAACTTAATTAAAAAAGTATTAAATGAATCTTTTTTTGTGATTTTTTTTAATATTGTCAAAATATGTATATTAAATAAAGAGTGTAAAAAAAATGAAGTGAAAATAATGAATTTTGATTGGTTAAATTAATTGGTGAAGTTTGTTAAAAAATGAAAGAAAATAGGTTGCAAAAAATTGGTTTTGTCTCCCCTAGGGCTTGAACTCACGCCCTCTCTCTCATCAGCCAAAACATGGACCAACTGAGCCACGCTTGTGGCTCGTTAAACATACGCGTTTGATAAAATATATTTTAAATCAAGAATTTGAATTTCTCAAACCAAATCTGGCGCCAAGAACACAACCCTAACTGATTTTCAAAATTCTTCAAAACTGTGTTGTTTTGATCGATCCAAGGGTCTATCTCACTCGGTTTTGGACGAGGAACATGATGACGACCTTTAATTTCATTTATTTTTGTTCTAAGATGATTAATCCTCTGATGAACACGAAGAACCCTAATATGACAAATCTTTGTGAAATCGTGTATGATCATGATATGATGCAATTGATTGAGGGCTATTATTCAGTGATGGTGCAGAAACAAGATAGTATCTCAGTTTTGCGTTTATGATGCATGTATGATAGAGTTTGAAGTTCAAGAACACTTACCTCAAAAACGGCCAAACTGGAAATTGAAATCGTGCCTGGAGGTGTTACAGATGCTTTGTGATGATCTGGATAGCTTCAATGATGATTATGGAAGGTGTCTGGATGCTTGGAACCAACTGAATTCATCTGAGCATGGCCATGGTACCCGATCTGCAGATGCTTTAAGAGTGAATCGAATTTGAAGATGGAGGTGTTTCAGATTGCTGGTGAGTGTTTGGATCATTCATATGAAGTATATGGATGGTGTTAGAAGTGTTAATTTGGACAAAAATGATCTGGAATGAAAATTGGCATGATAAGGCTCTTTATGTGTTCATATGGAGGTTGAAGAGTGAATCTGAGTTTTGGGGTGATTTGGGGTGTGTGAGTGGTTCAGACACATCCCATATGATGTTTATGAGTTGCTAGAACCATCACTTTGGCCATAACTTCAAGGGTTTGGAGGTTGAGTTTTGTACCTCTTAGAAACTTAAGAAACTTGCATTCTAAGAAAGAAAGAGAAAGCCTATAATTTGTGAGACTTTGGTGTGTTTTTGAATGAGGAAACGACCTCTATTTATAGGCCAAGGAGTCTGAACTCAGAGCTTTGCAACTTGCTTCAAGGTTTGATGATTTGGCTTAAAGGATAGAAAGGAATCTTTCACATTTAATGCATATGGTTAAAAGTAACTAAACCATGGTTATTTCTCTAAGCTTCTTATCTCTTTCCATTCTGATCTCAAACCAGAAATATCTTTCAATTATTGCCTCTATGTGTCATCAATTGGATCATTTGGTAGAATAGTGCATAACTTAGTGAAAATGGCATGAAATTTCAAGTGAAAAGTTCACTAATGTCAAAATTCAAAACCATGGCTACACTCCATATTTTTCCATGCTCTTGGACATTTTGGAAAGCTCATGTTACACACTTCAAAACCCTAGTTGAAAGTTTCTTCAAGACCTTTAAGGAAATGGGTGAAAAAGGTCCATGAACTTTGAAGAAAAATGAGATTTTAAGTGTATTTTTCAAAAGATACCAACTTTGAAGCTCCATTTCTCTTAAATGGTTGATCTTATGGAAAAAAATTATATGTGTCAAAGTTGTTTATTGGATCAAGATCTACAACTTTCATGTTGGAAGTTTTTTTCAGTTTGTAGGTGAAATTTTGAGTTATTCCCTCCCAAAGTTTGGAAAAAACCATGAAAAACACTTAGAAATTTTTCTAAGTATGGAAAGTCAAACTTTTGACTTTTTGATTCTTGATTGATTTTCTTGATTTTTCTTGATCAAATGACTTCTCATATCATATATTGATGATTTAAAACTTCAAAAGTCATGGTTGACCAAAATTCCCCAAAAGTCAATGGTGATCTTGTACAGTTGACTTTTTCAGACGAATCGCGTTTCTGGAGATTTCAAATGAAACAGGCTATCCTCATCAAATGAATGGTAAGAATGGATCACATTGAAGCATTAGAGGATATTTAGCCATGGTTTGAGTTGTGGCACCATGTCCTGATTAAAAAGTCAGTTGTTCAGTGAATTAGGTCAAAAACCTAATTGTCGATCTGATGAAATTGATGACTGGGGATCTTGAATTGAGATGCAATTTCCATGGGATATTGTCATAGGGATTATTTGAAGATGATTGAAACCTTTGATTGACTTCCTGGGGGTTTTTAGGGTTTCCCAAATGTGATCCCTGATTTCAGTCCCTGATAGTTCAAAACCCTAATCTGATGATTTGAAATTTCACTGTTGATTAATCCTTGTATAGGAGATGTTCTGAGCCAATGGATTAGGTCAAAATGATGCACTTGGGGTCTTGAGGTCATGTCCCAAGTCATTAGATCAAATTCTGAGCAAAAGTTAGGAGTATGCTTTCTTCAGTCAAAACCCTAATCTGGTTGGTTCAGAGTCTTTGAGCTTGTTGAAATGAATCTCTGAGGACCAAATGTTGATTGTTGATGAAGATGATTCATTTGAGATGAAGGGAGAACAAAACCCTAATTGATTGTTACTTGTTTTGATGAGTGATTTCCTGATTAAATCCTGCTGAGTCACAAGTAGCAAACACAAACTATGCAATTTGTTAGAGATGCAAATGATGCATATGCTATGATATGAGGTGGTATCTTAGGTCAAAAATTGGGGTATGACAGCGTACACCGAGCGTCAACGTCGAACAACGCGAGCTATAGGAAAGGCGGGGGTCCGGCTGCATGAACCCTTTTCCTGACATACTCGATAACAAGATCTTGTGTAGGTTCGGAAGCGAGCAACGCGTAGCGTGCGCATACCAAACGGACTCAATGAGACTAGGCGGGGGTTGATTGTTAACCCTTTCCGCATGCCTTCCATGAGGACTTAACGGAGTGCCATATAGGACTTATTACACCGTGACTCCCTGCCGCAAAGCACAAATGTAAACACACCAACAAAAACAGAGCCTCTTTCGAGGACTTGGCCAGATGCATGTCTAGGTCCTACTTCTCATGTTAAAGGATGATGCGAGAAAGCGATAAAGTGCAAGAAAGATAAAATGAAACGGGATCAATACCAAACGGATGATGATCCGTAAACTAAAGCGAAGAGAGCGAGTAAACTAGGATCCCGCGAGCGAGCCAGCAAAAGCAACAGCAAACATGTCAGCACTCCGATTAAAATCCGCATAAGCAATCAAGAGTCGGCGCGATGAAAGTAAATCACGCGCCAACGTGTGCATCGGGCACAACGAATACCATACACCTGCAAGGGAAACAGAAATCCGGACAAGCAAGTATAATGATAAAGGATGCGTGTAGAAACGCGAATCAGAGAGAGGATAATGTCGTTTCCCACAAATAAAGCGGAACACGAGAGCGGACATCGACCAGAGCCTCCATGTTGCCTTGCATACTAGCACACACGTTAGAGATAACAAGACACCGCAATCGGAATTGCGTTATTGAATTATAAGCTGAACCGGAAATGGATAACGGAATAGAAAGTGAAAACATAACAAAAGCGAATAAGAAGAAACATGAGATAGTATTCAAAAGCAAATCAAATATGTACACTAAAACTACGGAAGCCAACACAAGTATTTACATGCACAACGGTACACCGAAACGGCAAAACCGGGTACAAACAGTGAAAACTAAACTCGTCAGAATTAAGCCAAAATTTTATTGCAAGGTTAAAACGTGCTAAAGAAGTCAAATATGCAATCAGAATTTACAAAATCGGCCCGGAAGCGCGACCTTCAAGACGGGGCAGAAGCAAAAACGGTAAAAAAAGTCGGCCAAAACCAAAAATAAACTGTACAAACAGCTCCGAAAATATTGTTACGTATGAAAAACATTATTCACATGATCAAAAACGATAAGCGGTTCAAAAGATATGGCGAAATGGAATGAAACCGACACGACGCGCACACAAAACACAAACTGAGCAAACTGAGTATATTATGTGAAACAGAAAGTTGCAGCAGCTCAAATGTCAATTATTAGCACATAGAAACACTATTTATCACTTAGAAACAAAAAGCAACCAATACCAACTAGTTTCATGTCAAAAGTGCAACAAAAGGACCAATTTTCATGAGTTAAAAGATTGGAAACATAGTGCAATGGAGCCATGGAAAATTCTGCATAATAGTGATAATAAAACAGTCCTAAAGCTCACCACAAATCACACACAAACTCAAGAGAAAACCTCACAACAATTAGCACAAAGTTACATATGTTTACAAGTGAAATTATGACACAAAACATGGTTTCAAGTAGCAATTAGAATGCCAAATTTGCTGCATTATTATGATGAAAAACCAGTCCCAAAAAATACACTCATATCACTAAAAAACTCAATGCAAAGCTTCATGAAAATTGGCAAAAGATAACATATACTTGCAAGTGAAATTTGGTGCACCAAACAAGCTCTCACATAGTAAACAACAAGTAGTCCTCAACTTTAATCCACCTATTTTTTGAAACATTTTCATATGATAAGCTCAAGTATTAAAACAAACATTGCATTATCATGAAACAAGTTTCAACCAAACTAGTTTTTTAACACATTTTTAAACAATCAACAAAATCAAACATTATGAACAAGAAGAATCACCCAACACCTTTTTTATGCAACATATTTAACAACAACAAGCTCCAACAATTAGCACCACATGTTATCAAGTGTTATCCATCAAATTCAACAATTAGTACTCAACAACTCAAGTAAGCAAGAACCAAAATCCACCATTTCATTCAAATATCATGCTAACAATATCAAATAACACCACAAAAAATTTCCAGCATTTAGACACTTGAATTAACATGGTTTCTATGCAAATATCATGTCCAACAACAACACTTTAACACCAATAATTTCCAGCATTAATACCACATTGAATTAGCATCAAAATATCATCAAAACAACACTAAAACATCACCAGAATTTCCAGCAACTATGTGTTCATATAACCATATTTTTATGACTTTTTTGAGGTTCTAAATCCACATCAAGACACCATAAACTTCCAGCAACAATTCACATATTTAAATGATATTATAAAGTCACAAAATCAACATAAAACCATGATTTAGCATCATCAATTAGCAACCACAATAACACCACTCAATATACTACCAATTATAGTCAAAATCACCTCTCACACTCAATTCAACAAACATGTTATGTGCTAATTTTGAATTCAAGAGCGACATCAACAATTATTAACACACACCACATTTAAGTTTCACATTTGAATCAATTAAGCAAGATCAACATGAATCATTCAAACAACAAGCGAGTATTATCATCAATTATCAAAAATCATCCATCGACAATCAAACATCATCATTAATTATTATATTAATTCGGATCAAGCAAAAAAATCAATGATCTAACAAGATTTGTAGTGAATTTACCGGATCAAGCAACGAAAATGAGATCGAATGAACACGAACGCGAACACGACGCGAACACGAACGAAATCCAAGGTATGAGAGAAGGAGAGTAACGCGCCCTAGCCTTGGGAGAGAGAGAGAGAGAGATTTGAATTTGATGATCAATGAGAGAGGAGATTCTTCACTCTTGCTTTGATCTTCATTTGTTCTTGAGATTTGATCTTGAATTGATGAAGATTGATGAAGTTTTGTGAGTTTTTGTGGTTTTGATATGAGAGAAATGAGAGAGAATTGAGAGAAAGTGTTTTTGATTATTTTGGGTGAATTGAAGTTACGAGAGTTCTTCTTTCATTTGTGAAGAGCAAAAAGTTTATATATTGTCAACGCGAAATGTCCAAATTGCCCTCGGTGCGTCTTATTTTGGTTCGTTTTCAAGGAAACTCGGTTCGGCTCTGAATTCCGGAATGAAACCAATGCCATTATGAAGATGACCAAATTCTTGAATCGTCGCCGCGAGAATCGTCTCAATCCGATAAGCGATGAAGAAACTATGTGCGTTTGAATGACGAGAAAACGCCGATTCATCTGGCGCGACTGTGCAGAATTTTGCGCGTACCGCTCAAAGAACTCGATAAAACCCTATCTTTGGCTCAGAATCTGAACAGGCATGTGTGATGAAGAATCGAAGCTAACAAAATTTCCGAGAAAATGCCGCCGGAATGGACTTCATACGACAAAAATCGAAGGAGTTATGAATTTTTGAACCCGGCACGACATACCCGAAAACACACTTTTTTACCGAAACAACGCGATGATCCTTAGAAATTCTGGAAGTTTTCCGTGCATAATTGGCCCTCGGTCCGAACATATGAACTCTTGGTAATGATGGTACGGAGCTCCAGTTAAATTTTCAAGCAAATCCGACAAGCGGATTGTGAGATATGAATTTTCGGAGGCCCGAAACCCTACATTCAGCACCGTTTTTCACTGCGAAACCTCAAGTAATTTGCAAATCTGACAACCTTCCTCAAAGAATTGGCTTCCGAGCCGAACACGAAAGTTGTAGATATCGTCAAAACAGTCGAGGAAATGCGGGAACTTAGCTCATATCACCTTCCAAATAGGACTTGTGAATTTTCTCGTATTTACACTGTTTAAACCATTTTTCACACCTTATCTTCTTAAACCCATGAAAACTCTTTATTATTTTTCTTCAATTTTTGAATGATGAAATAAACGTCATTATTAACTTATATCTCAAATAAAGAGGGCAAATTTTGGGGTGCAACAGCTGCCCCTATTCAAACTTCTTGAACCTGACGAGTGAGAAACGGAGGTTTCGAACCGTTGAGGTGGAAGGAGATTGAATACTAGAATGAACTCGAAAATTTGCACTCTTGATCAATAGAAGATTCCAACTTGCCCTAAAAAGGAATGTACCACCCCGCAAGCAGGGAGATAAAACTTTGATTGATCTGGGCATCGAGAATAAGTAAGCCTTCATTTGATCTGACAACTTCAGGGAGAGGGAGACAAACTTCTTCTGATTTAAACATCAGGATGAGCGCCTGTAATGATTAGGCGAGTTGCTCTCTGGGAGGGATTTGTATCTTGATAACTTTCCTGCAGAAAGAAATAGCTATGATATGATTTATACATGATGCGTGTATGAATGTTTATGGAATAACGTTCCTGAGAAGGAAGACGCTATACGCTTTTGAGAATGCAATGCGAATGATGCATGATTCGGACGCTGCTTAGGGAAACAGCGGAGGAGCACTGAATTGTTGAAGCAGTCCTGGAGAGAGTATAAAACTCTGCGGGGAGGACAAGATGAGTGACCGGAACTCACAAACTGCGAGCTGGCGAAGATGGATCAGAAATCTGCTGGAGACGATCGAATCTGGATGCGAGCTTTGTTTGGGGAGTAAATCTTGCTTGAAGATAAGAGCGTCCCACTTAACTGCTTGGGGAATACCCTTGCAACTTCATTAGAGAAGCAAATTCTCGACACCCTGGGGATGTGGAGATAAGGGCAAGTCATGGAGACAACTCTGATGGGGAGTGACCAACTTGCTTGTGTAGGACGCATTCCGCTAGGGAAATCCTTGACGGAAACAGATTCTGCTGAGGATGCATGTGAATCTCTGCTGAGGAAAGACTCAGTGGGAAAGATGAATACTTTTGCATAGCGATCTGCTAGGGATATGAGAGATCCGCTGGGGATAAGGAACTTAGCATAAGAACCTTTTGTTAAGATAACTCCACTGGGGAATAAGATGACTCTCTTGGGGAAACAGGTCCATCTGATGGAGAGAGAAGCGCTCTACTTGGGAGAGAGAGGCATTCGGGCAAGAAACCTCATTAAGAGCTTGCTAGGGAATCAGATACCATTCAGTCATGACTCAACTAGGGAGAAGACACTCCATCGGGGAAAAGGCTTCTGAAGCACGAAAATTGCATTGAGATGTGCTTTGCTGAGGAGATGAGAACCTTGGAACAAAGAAAGTCTCATATGAATGCACTCAGCTGGGGAATGAGAATCTCTCACCTGGCTAGATCCGCCACTGCGCTGACATGGTGTACTCGAAAGGATGTACCTGCGAGGTAAACAGATGAGAATGCCCCGGGATATAGCATAACATCTTCACGGGGTTTCCTCACATGACAGAGGATAGCGATGCTCAACCACAATGGGAAAATGCAAGAGCAAACAGATTGTCACACATCATGTCTTTGAAACTTTCCAAACAAGCAATGGATTCACGAGTTGGCAAGCAAGCAGTGATGAGAACGCCAAACAAGCATCGATCGGAGCATCAAACATGCACTGTCCAAGAGAATGCCACCAGGAAGTGGGCTTAAGGGGGCAAGCAAGTGTTGACTTCAAAGGGACCAAACAGGCATTGACTTTCATAGTGTTTCTGCATATTCGTATTGATTGTAAGGATGTCAACAAGTAATGGGCTTACAGACGCATTGGGTTGTATATGACAATCATCCGCAATTGTTGGAAATTCACGACACGAGTTTCGGAAACTCACGACTCGAGGGTCGGAAAGGAGATAGAGTCACGACTCGAGGGTCGGAAAGGAGATCAACTCACGACTCGAGGGTCGGAAAGGAGATAAACTCACAGCTCGAGGGTCGGAAAGGAGATAAACTCACGACACGAGGGTCGGAAAGGAGATAAACTCACGACTCGAGGGTCGAAAAGGAGATAAACTCACGAATCGAGGGTCGGAAAGGAATCAAACTCACGATGCGAGGGTCGGAAAGGGATCAAACTCACAACACGAGAGTCGGAAAGGGATCAAACTCACGACACGAGGGTCATAAAGGAGTCAAACTCACGACGCGAGGGTCGAAAAGGGATCAAACTCACGACACGAGGGTCGGAAAGGGATCAAACTCACGACACGAGGGTCGGAAAGGGATCAAACTCACGACGCGAGGGTCGGAAAGGGATCAAACTCACGACGCGAGGGTCGGAAAGGAATCAAACTCACGACTCGAGGGTCGGAAAGGGATCAAACCCACGACGCGAGGGTCGGAAAGGGATCAAACTTACGACGCGAGGGTCGGAAAGGGATCAAACTCACGACGCGAGGGTCGGAAAGGGATCAAACTCACGACGCGAGGGTCGGAAAGGGATCAAACTCACGACGCGAGGGTCGGAAAGGGATCAAACTTACGACGCGAGGGTCGGAAAGGGATCAAACTCACGACGCGAGGGTCGGAAAGGGATCAAACTCACGACGCGAGGGTCGGAAAGGGATCAAACTCACGACGCGAGGGTCGGAAAGGGATCAAACTCACGACGCGAGGGTCAGAAAGGAATCAAACTCACGACGCGAGGGTCGGAAACTCACGACTCGAGGGTCGGAAAGCGAAGGACTCACAACACGAGGGTTGGAAACTCACGACTCGAGGGTCGGAAAGCAAAGGACTCACAACACGAGGGTTGGAAACTCACGACTCGAGGGTCGGAAAGCAAAGAACTCACAACACGAGGGTTGGAAACTCACGACTCGAGGGTCGGAAAGCAAAGGACTCACAACACGAGGGTTGGAAACTCACGACTCGAGGGTCGGAAAGCAAAGAACTCGATGTCCACATGACATAACTTTGGTTGAGGGATACCGATAACCACGGTTGCAACCTCTGGAAGGATTTGAAAATCACACTGAAATGCAAAGATGCCACTAAAGATTGGACTTTCAGCTTCAAACCATTGAGGATAACGACCCTGATAGTTCTCAAGTTCATAAGTTGTTTAGCTCACACCTGAACTTTAAACTGAACACCTCCTGATGAGGATAAAATTCCAATGCATAGTGTCTTGCCCCAGCCTGTAAGGACTTTGAAGAGATTAGTCTCGTAAGGACTTCCTGAGATTTGTGCTATCATAGCCAACTTGCCCCAGTATCATGAACTTTGAAATCATGCCCCTGCATGGCCTGTGTTGGAGGTAGCTTCAGCTACGCTTGGGTGAATGCCCATGATTGCTTAGTACTTTGAGAGATTCTTCGAATTTTGACCTGATTGCCTCAGATTGAGTGAAAACTTGCTCGACAAAGTATTCAAACGCTTTTGTGCCCCTGAGGGTGATCAGACTTTGAAATATTGCTGCCTCTACTCAACGGAGTTAGGAAGACAACTTGTCTTTCGGGAGGATAAAACGTTTTCATCTGAAGTTCATGATGGAAACTTTCTTGATGTCAAGCACTTGTTCATATGCAAAGAATGTTTATTATGAGAAATATAATTCTAATGCAAAGAGTATGTTTGTCTCGAAGTTTAAAGAAACTTTTTGAAAGGATGTCGTAACATCGAGTTTTTTGTTAAAGAAAGATGGTGTGATACCAACTCAAGTGCTTAGCGGACCTCCTAGGAGTCAGTTTACTGTATTCTCGTTCACAGTCTGCTTTCGAATTAACCCCTGCTTCAGTTAGGACTTTCAAGGGTCGTAACGTGGCCAGGTTCACGGTTTAAGAAAAAAGGATTTTTTAGGCTCAAATTATTTGGTCCCCCCCCCCTTCATGATGTTCTCCAGTCCTACGTTCAGTTAATTCGATGCGAGCATTCATCCTTCAAGAGGAGTTTGAGATGATTGAGGAATCAAAGAGGTCTTCTGGATATGGCAGTCACTTTACCTTTCGTTTTTGGTGTATGATCGCACGACTTTGTTCTTTTGATGAGGATCCTTATTTTGTAATCCTTGTCTTTTCGCTTTAGCTTTGCTTTTCTTTTTTTTTTGTTTCCCTAACTTTTGCCTGGACAAATTCTTTTGAATTTTGATTTGGATGTCCAGCGGGATGCCCTAACTTTTGCCTAAGTCACATGTTTTCAAGTTGTTGACTTAGCGAGCTTTCTTTCTTTTTTCTTTTCTTTTTGATTCATTTTTTTCTTTTGAACAAGTCGTGTGATCCAAAATCTCTGATTTGTTGGAAGTGCATAGTGACTGCCTGAGTCATTGATTGGTGAAGAACTACCATTGAGGTATCGTCATATTTTGACCTCCTGATACGAGGGATAAACCACACCGGCTTTGATGTTGGTCTCGAACTCCTGATGTGAGGGATAAATTTGATGTCTCGACCTCCTGAGGTGAGGGATAACCGTTGTGATTTTGACTTTCCTCAATCTGTTGAAAGATAGCCATTGTTGTATCTTTAGATGTGTGCTCCTGATGAATTTTGAATGCTCGATCAGGTCAACTGAATACTACCCTGCCCCTGGGTTAAATGTGAGGGTTTTTTCATGAAAAGAAACTCCTACTTCGAAGGCGCAGAGGGGTTAACGAGGGTTTCACTCCCTTATATCTCCAGTGTTTGGGAATTTGAAACAATGCCTGTACATCATCAACAGGGTTCTACTCAAAAGCATACCATTTGAGGTTATTGGTATTATGTTCATCATTCTCCCTTTGGAGTTGTCATGCTTTGTGTAGCAAGAGTTAGGTATCACAAAAAGCATATAAAAACATATAAGAGCAAAAGCGAATGGATTTTTTTCAAGACAAACATATCCAATGCATTATGATTATAGTTCAAAAACAAACAAGTTTTACATACAAACAGTATTGAACAAAACAAGAAAGCTTAAACATGAACATGCATGATGAATTAGGAATTGCCAATGTTGAGGAGATCCTCTCCGTATGGACTTATTGCTTCAGAAGATCCACTGAGTCGGAGGAGAACTTCAATTCTGGCCTTCATGTGCGGATGTGATAGCTTTTGAGTCAATCAGGTCTTGTACCTTGTCTCTGAATGGATGACAACCTTCAATTAGATAACCAAATGCCCCCAGAGTGGAAAACACACCAAGCGTTGCATATGTTCATGTAGAACACTTTAGATTACTTTCCAGCAGAAAACTCTGGCAAAGTCATACAAGAGTTGTAAGTGTCCAGCTTTTAGGGATTTGAGCCATGCAAGTGGCGCACAAACTCAAGATACAAGGCGTCTTGCTTATCCCGGTCGGGAGCCCTCAAAACAGCGACTGGAGTTTGTGAATGCTTTAGGGATTTGAGCTGCCAATGATGCGAACTCAAGAACACAGAGTCTTGCTTATCCCTCGGTCGGGAGCCCTAAATATAACGACTGGAGTTTGCGAATGCTTTTAGGGGTTTGAGTTTCCAATGATGAGAACTCAAGAACACAGAGTCTTGCTTATCCCTTGGTCGGGAGCCCTAAATATAGCTGCTGAAATAGAAATCACAATCATGAATGGAGGAAACTTTGTATTACTATCAGCGAACAACAATAACCTCTGACGTTTGGCCATGAAATTCGTTACTTGGAACACACCATAGCTATTGTGAAGGAAACCTCTGGCAGTACCAATTGCGAGTGATTCTTATGAGTTACCCCTTGAGGAGGATCAAACATTCTACTTGCAGCAGATGAAATAGGATTGACCAGTAGAAACCATAAACTGAAACATCTCTGTATCGAGCAAGTCCTGGACTTTTTGTACTTCAACACCTCGTAAGCCTTAGCATTAGGATCAGGTGCCCCGAGAATGGAAAACACCAAGTATTGTCTTCAAAATCAGGTGAGCTATTTGTGGTGAGAAAGACCCAAGCACGAATCTTAACCAACTTAAATTCCATCAAGCACAGAAGCAACTGAACATAATGGCACTAGGATCACATCAGCTTGTTTCTCATATTCATTCTGTCTCCATTGACAAGCGATGGCTACTGAACAGGAAACTCCAGGAAGAGGAGGCCCAGGATATGAAGTAGAACCTTAAGAATGAGAGGTGCCTTTACAAAACACTTTTGATTACTGCCTGGCGGAAGATTCTGGCAAAGTCACCCAGGAATCTGTAGTGCTTTAGGGATTCGAGCAATGCAAATGGTGCAATGCTCAAGATAGACAGTGTCTTGCTTATCCCTTGTTCGGGAGCCCCAAGCAATTTCAAAGAATTGTAGTGTCATCGTTCGGGTGCCCCAGAATAGAACTCACACCTAGTGTCATCGTTATCAATCAGAGAATCTGTAGACATCCATACAATACGGAGCTTAACCAGTTGCAAATAAAGCAAGCATGGAAACCATGAGCATAAGACACGTCTTCATAGATAACCCCAATCGAGCTTTCTTCTTGGTCAAATCCCCACAAAGTTGTTCCAGGACTAATCTCTGAACATCCAATAAGAACAAATCAAGTCTCTGAGTCTATTGAGAGTACCAAGTCTGAATAAGAAATCCTCAATCCTGAACACCTGTTATGCATGAAATGTATGAGATGCATGATATGCGTGCAATGCCATGTTCATTCAATTTCCAAGGAATCCTCGTGTTTTGATTTTTAGCAAGCAAGAGATGGAAAATTTCAACACGAGGCTTAAAGACACGATTCCTTGAAAATGGAAGGAACATGTATGTTAGTTATTTTTTGTACATCATTTTTTAGAAAGTAAATATGAAATGATGCAAGGTGGTGGGGCTTGTTGCCGCCCACCAGGCATTCTGGACTGCCGGTAACACACATAATACGAAGCCAAAGGTTCGGCCCCAAATGGTATACCACACGGAACACGGAATGTCAATCCACGAAACCAAAGCCCATAGTCATATTACCACTCGAACAAGAACCATAGTACCCCACGAACAGGAACCAATAGTACACTCGAACGAGAATAGCGGTAATCCACGAACGAGAACCAAAGTCACCATCAATGTACCTGTTAAGCAATGATTGATTCCCGCCCCACTCACGGGTAAATCTAGGCCAGGGTAGGTCGAAAAGCCAACAGAGGATCGAATGTAGGCGTTATCATACGATATTGCCTCATTCCACCAAGCTCTGCCCGTGGATACGTGATCAGATCAATCAGGCATACGCCTTCTGTCCGTCACGGCCACTCTAGTCCTAGTTCCTAAGGTATCACTCATGACCTGGGTATTGGGTCTTTTACCTCTTGAAACACCCACCCACAGATAGAAATCCAGACAGTCCAGAATATGATGCAGAAAAGTAAAAGCGCACATAGAATGCAATGCAAATAGGTAAATATGCAAAGCAGTAAAGCACCCAAAGATAAACACACAAGCGCTAGGATCGACTCGCTAGGTCCGGACCCGCAATAGGTCGAGACGTCCCCAGCAGAGTCGCCAGCTGTCGCTACCGCGAAAATTAACAGAGTCGCCACTAACATATTTATCCTGAAAAGGAAGGGAATGCCAGCAAACCACAAAACAAAACAACGGTCTCACGACCAGAGAAAAAGGGTAAGGGAGTCGGTTACGCGAAGGGAAGGTGCTAGCACCCCTCGCGCCCATCGTACTCGATGGTATCCACGCCTGTGTCTAAAACTATGGGTGTGTAACAAATCTACGCTAATCTGGACTAAAATGAATGCAGAATGTAGGGAAAAGAAAGGATTGTGCTCGCACGGGCCCTACCCCGCTGCCTACGTATCTGTTTTGCAGAATCAGAGCTACCGTAGCTCGGCTAACTAATTTCTGTTTGTTTTGTGTTTTTTAGGTGAACGAGTTACATTCACACTCCGCTGCTCGACCTTTGGAGACTTATGCTTGGGAATGGAGCGGAAATAACAAGTTCTTAAGAAAAGAAAATCAAAGAGTGTGGTTTGTGTTTTAAAGAATGCATGAGGAAAAGCCTAAGCTAAGGGGGGAACCTTGCTACCTAATGTTATCATACAAAGGGTACAAGTCTAAACTAAACTATCAACCTACGAAGAAGAGGGAAGGCAAACAAGAGTACCACACAAACGAGCTCCGCTCGTAAAGCAAACAAAACCAACGGTACTGACCGAATGGTAGAAAAGCGGTCCCGCCATAGCCAAGGGGAGCAACTCAACCCAAGTCAACCAAGCATTAGACCTCGCGAAAATGATCGGGCCATAGACAAGAGGAGCGAGTCCCTCTCAGCAACCAAGCCGTCACGGATCGTAAAGGAAAATGGTGCGTGCGTACACCGAGCGTCAACGTCGAACAACGCGAGCTATAGGAAAGGCGGGGGTCCGGCTGCATGAACCCTTTTCCTGACATACTCGATAACAAGATCTTGTGCAAGTTCGGAAGCGAGCAACGCGTAGCGTGCGCATACCAAACGGACTCGATGAGACTAGGCGGGGGTTGATTGTTAACCCTTTCCGCATGCCTTCCATGAGGACTTAACGGAGTGCCATATAGGACTTATTACACCGTGACTCCCTGCCGCAAAGCACAAATGTAAACACACCAACAAAAACAGAGCCTCTTTCGAGGACTTGGCCAGATGCATGTCTAGGTCCTACTTCTCATGTTAAAGGATGATGCGAGAAAGCGATAAAGTGCAAGAAAGATAAAATGAAACGGGATCAATACCAAACGGATGATGATCCGTAAACTAAAGCGAAGAGAGCGAGTAAACTAGGATCCCGCGAGCGAGCCAGCAAAAGCAACAACAAACATGTCAGCACTCCGATTAAAATCCGCATAAGCATGTTAGAACAAGATTTGTTCTTATCAATTATCTTAGTTTTGATGATAACAATAATATGAATTTTGCTTAAGATAATATGGTACTCTAATCCAATTCAATTTCCCTTTCAGGAAATATATATAAAGAGTACGCATAATTCAGCGCTCAGAAGTTGTGTCTCAAATGGTTCAGCATGCAACATCAGAACATGGTCTGGCAAGACATCAGAAGATGGTCGAAGCAGAATCAGAACATGGCATCAGAAGAACATGAGATCAGAAGCACTGAAGATCAGAAGATGGTATCACGCAACAGAAGCACTTCAAGGTCAGAAGATCAGAAGATGCTATGCACCAAGCTGTTTGACTCTGATGATATTCAAACGTTATATTCACAAACATCAGATCAGAAGAAAGTACAAGTGGCAAGCTACGCTGACTGACAAAAGGAACGTTAAAAGCTATTAAAGGCTACGTCAGTAGACACAGCGTGAACAAGGCTCGAGGTAGTTGACAAAAGCGTATAACATTAAATGCAATGCTGTACGGAACACGCAAAGCATTAAATGCACTCAACGGTCATCTTCTCAACGCCTATAAATATGAAGTTCTGATGAGAAGCAAGGTTACCCATTCTTAACAACTCTGAACGAAAATAAACTTGCTGAAACGCTATTCAATCAAAGCTCAGAATCTTCATCAACTCACTACATTGCTGTTGTAATATCTTAGTGAGATTAAGCTTAAACGATAAGAGAAATATCACAGTTTGTGATTATAGCTTTTAAGAAGCATTTGTAAACTCTTGAATAGATTACATTAAGTTGTAAGGAACTAGAGTGATCGTGTGATCAGTATACTCTAGGAAGTCTTAGCAGTTGGCTGAGCAGTTTGTAACTAGAGTGATCAGGTTGATCAGTAGACTCTAGAAAAGTCTTAGAAGTTGTCTAAGCAGTTGTTCCTGGAGTGATCAAGTTATGATCAGAATACTCTAGAAGACTTAGTCGTGGACTAAGTGGAAAACCATTGTAATCCGTGCGATTAGTGGATTAAATCCTCAGGTTGAGGTAAATCATCTCTGCGGGGGTGGACTGGAGTAGCTTCGTTAACAGCGAACCAGGATAAAAATAATTGTGCAATTTATTTTTATCGTCCAAGATTTAAAGTCACACTTATTCAATCCCCCCCTTTCTAAGTGTTTTTCTATCCTTCAATTGGCATCAGAGCGCCAGTTCTAAGGTGCAAGCACTTAACCGTGTTTAGAAAAGATTCAGGAAGAGAAAAACGCTTCATTTAAAAGATGGCTGGTGAAACTCCGACAAATCCACCTGCATCTACATCTGGCTCTGCTGAGCAATACAACGGTAACAATGGTTATACAAGACCGCCGGTATTTGAGGGTGAAAACTTTGAATACTGGAAAGATAAACTAGAAAGTTACTTTCTTGGTCTAGATGGTGATCTATGGGATCTTCTGATGGATGGTTATAAACATCCAGTAAATGCCAGTGGCGTAAAGCTGACAAGGCAAGAAATGAATGATGATCAAAAGAAGCATTTCAGGAATCATCATAAATGCAGAACTGTTTTGCTGAATGCTATTTCTCATGTTGAGTATGAGAAAATATCAAACAGGGAAACAGCCTATGATATATATGAGTCCTTGAAAATGACTCATGAAGGAAATGCTCAAGTCAAGGAGACAAAAGCTCTTGCCTTAATCCAGAAGTATGAAGCCTTCAAGATGGAGGATGATGAAGACATTGAAAAGATGTTTTCGAGATTTCAAACTCTGACTGCTGGATTGAGAGTTCTTGACAAAGGATACACCAAGGCTGATCATGTAAAGAAGATCATCAGAAGCTTACCCAGAAGATGGGGTCCTATGGTGACTGCATTCAAGATTGCAAAGAATCTGAATGAAGTTTCTCTGGAAGAGCTGATCAGTGCCTTGAGAAGCCATGAGATTGAGCTGGATGCAAATGAGCCTCAAAAGAAAGGTAAATCTATTGCATTAAAATCTAATATCAAGAAATGCACTAACGCTTTTCAGGCCAAAGAAGAAGATCCTGAAGAATCAGAATCTGAAGAAGAAGATGAACTGTCCATGATTTCCAGAAGGGTAAATCAACTCTGGAAGAGCAAGCAAAGGAAGTTCAGAGGCTTCAGAAGTTCAAAGAGATTTGAACATGGAGAATCTTCTGATGACAGAAGATCTGACAAGAAGAAGGTCATGTGCTATGAATGCAATGAACCAGGACACTTCAGGAATGAATGTCCAAATCTTCAGAAGGAGAATCCCAAGAAGAAGTTTCATAAGAAGAAAGGTCTTATGGCAACCTGGGATGAGTCAGAAGATGATTCAGAAGATGAGCAGGCTAACTGTGCGCTGATGGCGACAGAAGATGACGGATCAGAATCTACATCAGAATCAGATTCTGAAGAGGTATTTTCTGAACTTACTAGAGATGAGTTAGTTTCCGGATTAACTGAACTTCTGGAATCCAAGTCTCAGATTTGTATTAAATACAAAAAGCTGAAAAAGCTATTTGAATTTGAAACAAAGAGGCTTGAATTGGAAAATTCTGAATTGAAAGATAAACTTTTAAAATTATCCAATGATGTTGGATCTCCTTCTAATTCAGAAAAATCCACTCCTAGTCTAAACCATATTCTGAAAGAATATGATTTAAGTTTCAGGAAGTTCTTATCTAGAAGTATTGGCAGAAGTCAGCTAGCTTCTATGATATATGCCGTATCTGGAAACAAAAGAGTTGGCATTGGTTATGAGGGTGAAACCCCATACAAACTTGAACCTGTTGATGAAATGAAACTCACATACAAGCCATTGTATGATCAGTTCAAGTATGGCCACTCTCATGATATTAGGCACACTTCACATGCACAAAGTTTTCACATAACACACACCAAGAAGCATGTGACACAACCTAGGAAATATCATGAAACTCATATTAAAAATTATCATGCTGTTCCTCCTATTGCTTATAATGTCAAACCCAAGTTCAATCAGAACTTGAGAAAATCTAACAAGAAAGGACCCAAGAAAATGTGGGTACCTAAGGATAAGATTATTCCTATTGCAGATATCCTTGGCTGCAAGAAGGACAAAGCACAACATGTCATGGTACCTGGACTCTGGATGCTCACGACACATGACAGGAAGAAGGTCTATGTTCCAAGACCTGGTGCTTAAGTCTGGAGGAGAAGTCAAGTTTGGAGGAGATCAGAAGGGCAAGATAATTGGCTCTGGAACTATAAAGTCTGGTAACTCTCCTTCCATTTCTAATGTACTTCTTGTAGAAGGATTAACTCATAACCTCTTATCTATCAGTCAATTAAGTGACAATGGTTATGATATAATCTTCAATCAAAAGTCTTGCAAGGCTGTAAATCAGAAGGATGGCTCAATCCTATTTACAGGCAAGAGGAAGAACAACATTTATAAGACAGATCTGCAAGATCTTATGAGTCAGAAGGTGACTTGTCTTATGTCTGTTTCTGAAGAGCAGTGGGTCTGGCACAGGAGATTAGGTCATGTTAGTTTGAGAAAGATCTCTCAGATTAACAAACTGAATCTTGTCAGAGGACTCCCTAATCTGAAATTCAAATCAGATGCTCTTTGTGAAGCATGTCAGAAGGGCAAGTTCTCCAAACCTGCATTCAAGTCTAAGAATGTTGTTTCTACCTCAAGGCCATTAGAACTCTTGCACATTGATCTGTTTGGACCAGTCAAAACAGCATCTGTCAGAGGAAAGAAATATGGATTAGTCATCGTAGATGATTATAGTCGCTGGACGTGGGTAAAATTCTTGAAACACAAGGATGAGACTCATTCAGTGTTCTTTGATTTCTGCATTCAGATTCAATCTGAAAAAGAGTGTAAAATCATAAAGGTCAGAAGTGATCATGGTGGTGAATTTGAGAACAGATCCTTTGAAGAGTTCTTCAAAGAAAATGGTATTGCCCATGATTTCTCTTGTCCTAGAACTCCACAGCAAAATGGGGTTGTAGAACGAAAGAATAGGACTCTGCAAGAAATGGCCAGAACCATGATCAATGAAACCAATATGGCTAAGCATTTCTGGGCAGAAGCAATAAACACTGCATGCTATATTCAGAATAGAATCTCTATCAGACCTATTCTAAATAAGACTCCCTATGAATTGTGGAAGAATAAAAGGCCCAACATTTCATATTTCCATCCTTTTGGATGTGTATGTTTTATTCTGAACACTAAAGATCGTCTTGGTAAGTTTGATTCCAAAGCTCAAAAATGTTTTCTTCTTGGATATTCTGAACGCTCAAAAGGCTACAGAGTATACAATACTGAAACATTGATTGTGGAAGAATCAATCAATATCAGATTTGATGATAAGCTTGGTTCTGAAAAACCAAAGCAGGTTGATAATTTTGCAGGTTATGATATTGACATATCAGAAGCTGTTGAGCCAAGAAGCAATGCATCAGAAGCAGAGCTTCTCAGAAGCAAAGAATCTGAAGATCAAGTATCAGCTTCTCTGGAGGATCTAAGTATTTCTGAAGAACCATCTGTCAGAAGATCATCTAGACTCATCTCTGGTCATTCAGAAGATGTCATTCTTGGAAAGAAGGATGATCCAATCAGAACAAGAGCATTCCTTAAGAACAATGCAGACTGTCAATTAGGTCTTGTATCTTTGATCGAGCCAACTTCTGTTGATCATGCTCTAGAAGATCCAGACTGGATAATTGCTATGCAAGAAGAACTGAATCAGTTTACAAGGAATGATGTTTGGGATCTTGTTCCTAGACCAGATGGATTCAATATAATTGGTACAAAATGGGTCTTCAGAAACAAGCTCAGTGAGAAAGGTGAGGTGGTAAGGAACAAAGCCAGATTGGTGGCTCAGGGTTATAGTCAGCAAGAAGGGATTGACTATACAGAAACCTTTGCACCAGTGGCCAGGTTAGAGTCTATTCGTCTATTAATTTCTTTTGCCACTCAACATAACATCACTCTCTATCAGATGGATGTTAAGAGTGCCTTCTTAAATGGTTATATAGATGAAGAAGTTTATGTCCATCAACCTCCTGGTTTTGAAGACTCTATGTCTCCGAATCATGTGTTTAAACTAAAGAAATCATTATATGGATTGAAGCAAGCTCCCAGAGCTTGGTATGAACGCTTAAGTTCTTTCCTTCTAGATAATGGTTTCACTAGAGGAAAAGTGGACACTACTCTCTTTTGTAAAACCTTTGAAAAGGATATTTTAATCTGTCAAATATATGTAGATGATATTATTTTTGGAACATCTAATGCTACACTTGGAAAGGAGTTTGCTAAGTCTATGCAGGCTGAGTTTGAAATGAGCATGATGGGAGAACTCAAGTATTTCCTTGGAATACAAATAAATCAAACATCAGAAGGAACATATGTTCACCAAACCAAGTATGTGAAGGAACTTCTGAAGAAGTTTAATCTTCTGGACTGCAAAGAAGCCAAAACTCCTATGCATCCAACATGCATCCTAGGTAAGGATGAGGTAAGTTAGAAGGTAGATCAGAAGTTATACAGAGGTATGATTGGATCTCTTCTATATTTGACTGCTTCTAGACCTGACATTCTGTTCAGTGTTTGTTTGTGTGCTAGATTCCAATCAGATCCTAGAGAATCTCATTTAACTGCTGTTAAGAGAATTCTAAGGTATCTGAAAGGTACTACTAATGTTGGTTTAGTTTACAGAAAATCTAAAGAATACAACTTAGTAGGATTCTGTGATGCTGATTATGCTGGAGACAGAATTGAAAGAAAAAGTACTTCAGGAAGTTGCCAATTTCTTGGAAGTCATTTGATCTCTTGGTATAGCAAGAAGCAAGCAACTATTGCTCTATCAACAACAGAAGCAGAATATGTCGCTGCTGCTGGCTGTAGTACACAGATGCTCTGGATGAAGAGTCAGTTGGAAGATTATCAGATATTTGAGAGTAACATTCCTATATTCTGTGATAATACTTCTGCTATATGTTTATCTAAGAATCCTATTCTTCATTCAAAAGCTAAACATATTGAGATTAAACATCATTTCATAAGGGACTATGTTCAGAAGGGTGTTATTTCTTTAAACTTTGTGGATACAGACCATCAATGGGCTAATATCTTTACAAAACCCCTGGCTGAAGATAGGTTTAAATTCATTCTGAAGAACATCAGTATGGATCTATGCCCAGAATGAGAAGATGAGAAGTTCTTATATATGAGTATCTTCTGAAATGAAATGTGATTTTCCAATCAGAAGTTCTGATTGAAATCTTTTAGAAATTATGATTCGGTTATTACTAACGTTTCATTGTCTAAGTTGATTCAGAACCTCTTTTAAAGCAAAACAGCTGTTACGTTTTATCTCGGGATGGTAAACCTGTAGTTACTATTCATGGATAAATGTGCGTGCAGTTGAAGGGACACCGACCATAGGTAACTGTGCTAGTCACATCATTTGTCTTTATTATCTCGCCTCACGTCACGTAACATTAAATGCTAGTCATCATTCGTTTCATTTTATTTCCTTTTAAATACTCTTCAAAATGGTTTTTGGTTTCCTATCTCTCTGTTTTCCTCTTAAAGTTTTTTTCTTCTCTCTCTCTCTCTCTCTCGTTTTTCATTTCTTCTCTCAAAACCTAGCGTTAACCCTAAGCCTGTTGTAGCTCCATGACTCAAAGGCGACAGATCTCTGTGCATCTCGGGATGGCTCTTCTAATACCTCTCAAGTCAGATCCTTCTTTGATGTTGTTATCAACTTTCATCCAAAGACAGAAGACTTTCTTGAGTTGTGGGAAGATAGGCTCAACGTCTATGTTGAGGGAAAGCCCCGTTTGCAACATTAGCTCTCTGTCTGTGAACTGTCCCTCACTTCCTCCTTGGTTCTGGGATCTCTCCTACAGTGGAGGTTTCAGTCTGGAAGACAAGAAGTCCTCCGGGATTCTTGATGGGTTGACACAGAGCGTGTCTAGCTAGGGTTCTGTTTTTAATTTTTGTAGTAATTTCCTCTTTGGAAATTCTACTTTGTATTTGCTAGGAATGTTTCTCATCTTGTTAAACATAGGAACCTTTTGTAATATCTTTTGATTATCAATGAAAAGTTTCTTTGTGTTTTACATTCCAGTAAATGTTTTCTTTTGTTGTTTTTTGCATCTGAATCTTTTTAAATATTCTTTTTGATGTTATGACAAAAAGGGGGAGAAGATAAATGATAAATGATTTGATTAAATCTATCAGTTGCTGGGTAAAGAGGCTCCCACTCATTCACTAACAAGAACTGCAAGTTCTATATGGTTTAAGTGTTTTGCAGGTACAGAGAAGTGAAGTGAATCTTCAGAAGCAAACACTAGAAGCAAAACCATAAGAAGCGTTATTCTGTAAAAGGAATAAGCTCTTGGAAACTGAAGCAAGCTGAGTGCTGTCAAGCTTCAGAGATCAGAAGCAAGAAAGAAGAATGAATCAGAAGCACTGATAATAGAATTTGAATATCATTGTCTATCCTGTTCTGACAAAATTCTATTTGCTCTGATACATATAATGTTATGGCTCTGATACATATAATGTGTTCAAACATACATTTTATGTTCTAACTCGTTCATGCTGACTTTTGTCGTTTAGTTTTTGTTCTGTAACATTTCAGGATGTAGAGATGCTCTGATGATGCTCTGGTACATTCAACAATGTTCTGATACAAATCTAGCATGAAGTGATGATTGGTAGACATTCAAAGTTCTGAAGCTATCCGAGGGAAGCAGAAATCAGAAGATGTGAATGTTCTAAAAGATCCAGAAAACTCAAGTTCTGAAGCTGTCCTGAATGGAAGCAGAAATCAGAAGCTGTGAATGTTCTGAAGATCAAAGAAATTCAAGTTCTGAAGCTGTCCTGAATGGAAGCAGAAGTCAGAAGCTGTGAATGTTCTGAAGATCAAAGAAATTCAAGTTCTGAAGCTGTCCACGATGGAAGCAGGAATCAGAAGCTGTGAGTGTTCTAAGGATCTAAAGAAATTCAAGTTCTGAAGCTGTCCAATGGAAGCAGAAGTCAGAAGCTATGAATTCTCTGAAGGCAGAAGCTTATATGATCGTCTCTACCGAAATAATCAGGGAAGTCTTTTATCAAAGTTCTTCGAGTATTTATTTCAGGGGGAGATTATTTATCTCAGGGGGAGATTGTTAATCTCAGGGGGAGACATATTCATATGCTTATGCTATAGCTGTGTAATTTGTCTTTTGCCGTCTACTCTTTCTGATCGCAAATTCATATCATTTATATATGTTTTTGTCATCATCAAAAAGGGGGAGATTGTTAGAACAAGATTTGTTCTTATCAATTATCTTAGTTTTGATGATAACAATAATATGAATTTTGCTTAAGATAATATGGTACTCTAATCCAATGCAATTTCCCTTTCAGGAAATATATATAAAGAGTACGCATAATTCAGCGCTCAGAAGTTGTGTCTCAAATGGTTCAGCATGCAACATCAGAACATGGTCTGGCAAGACATCAGAAGATGGTCGAAGCAGAATCAGAACATGGCATCAGAAGAACATGAGATCAGAAGCACTGAAGATCAGAAGATGGTATCACGCAACAGAAGCACTTCAAGGTCAGAAGATCAGAAGATGCTATGCACCAAGCTGTTTGACTCTGATGATATTCAAACGTTATATTCACAAACATCAGATCAGAAGAAAGTACAAGTGGCAAGCTACGCTGACTGACAAAAGGAACGTTAAAAGCTATTAAAGGCTACGTCAGTAGACACAGCGTGAACAAGGCTCGAGGTAGTTGACAAAAGCGTATAACATTAAATGCAATGCTGTACGGAACACGCAAAGCATTAAATGCACTCAACGGTCATCTTCTCAACGCCTATAAATATGAAGTTCTGATGAGAAGCAAGGTTACCCATTCTTAACAACTCTGAACGAAAATAAACTTGCTGAAACGCTATTCAATCAAAGCTCAGAATCTTCATCAACTCACTACATTGCTGTTGTAATATCTTAGTGAGATTAAGCTTAAACGATAAGAGAAATATCACAGTTTGTGATTATAGCTTTTAAGAAGCATTTGTAAACTCTTGAATAGATTACATTAAGTTGT
The DNA here is from genome assembly GCF_029867415.1 of Vicia villosa. Taxonomy (NCBI): domain Eukaryota; kingdom Viridiplantae; phylum Streptophyta; class Magnoliopsida; order Fabales; family Fabaceae; genus Vicia; species Vicia villosa. The sequence continues at coordinate 281,103 of NW_026705072.1, forward strand.
AAGGAACTAGAGTGATCGTGTGATCAGTATACTCTAGGAAGTCTTAGCAGTTGGCTGAGCAGTTTGTAACTAGAGTGATCAGGTTGATCAGTAGACTCTAGAAAAGTCTTAGAAGTTGTCTAAGCAGTTGTTCCTGGAGTGATCAAGTTGTGATCAGAATACTCTAGAAGACTTAGTCGTGGACTAAGTGGAAAACCATTGTAATCCGTGCGATTAGTGGATTAAATCCTCAGGTTGAGGTAAATCATCTCTGCGGGGGTGGACTGGAGTAGCTTCGTTAACAGCGAACCAGGATAAAAATAATTGTGCAATTTATTTTTATCGTCCAAGATTTAAAGTCACACTTATTCAATCCCCCCCTTTCTAAGTGTTTTTCTATCCTTCAAAGCAATCAAGAGTCGGCGCGATGAAAGTAAATCACGCGCCAACGTGTGCATCGGGCATAACGAATACCATACACCTGCAAGGGAAACAGAAATCCGGACAAGCAAGTATAATGATAAAGGATGCGTGTAGAAACGCGAATCAGAGAGAGGATAATGTCGTGTCCCACTAATAAAGCGGAACACGAGAGCGGACATCGACCAGAGCCTCCATGTTGCCTTGCATACTAGCACACACGTTAGAGATAACAAGACACCGCAATCGGAATTGCGTTATTGAATTATAAGCTGAACCGGAAATGGATAACGGAATAGAAAGTGAAAACATAACAAAACCGAATAAGAAGAAACATGAGATAGTATTCAAAAGCAAATCAAATATGTACACTAAAACTACGGAAGCCAACACAAGTATTTACATGCACAACGGTACACCGAAACGGCAAAACCGGGTAAAAACAGTGAAAACTAAACTCGTCAGAATTAAGCCAAAATTTTATTGCAAGGTTAAAACTGTGAATACAAGATCACACTCACAAAGATGTTTTTGATTCATGGCAAACTCAACAAGCATACAAGCAACAAGGTACAAGCAGAAGAACTCAAAGAAAAGTAAGCTTTGGTCACTCATAACAGAGCAGGTCGACCTACTATGCATACAAGTCGACTCAACACAAGTAAAATAAGAGGAACTCAGAAAATCAGCAGTCTGGTCGACCTACTCCCAACACAGGTCGACCTAAAATGAAGAAATTTACATATCATTCTGCTAGGTCGACCTACACAACAACTAGGTCGACCTAATCTGAGAAAATTTCCCCAAATCGCATCTGAAGTGGATTCTGGTCGACCTACTTCTTTGACAGGTCGACCTAACTGGGAACAAATGACATCCAAAGGATATGCAGCTCTGTTAGGTTGACCCAGCCCTAAATTAGGTCGACCTATCTGATCAAAACTGACTTCCAAAGGATATGCAGCTCTGTTAGGTCGACCCAGCCCTAAATTAGGTCGACCTATCTGATCAAAACTGCCAAAATTTCTGGTTTTCTCTGCATCAACTGAAAAGCTCTCATATATATTGTCCAAGGTTCAATTATTGAAAATAACACCAACGACTGAAAGATACACAAAGGCTTCTCATCTTCGTTCTTCGTCATCTCCAACACAATTACACATAATCATTCTTGCGTTGAGGGTTAGTGATCGAGTTCGATAACGTCCATGGAACAGAATTGAAGATTCCTAGTGGGTAAAGATTTGTGGGGTTTTCGGTGAATAAAATCCGAGGGTTTTGTCCTCCAAGATAGGTGTTTCTTGGGGGGTTTTATCAAGAGGTTTCATCGAGGATCCATCTGAGTGTGAAGATTGAAGAACAAGGGTTCAAGGCAAATCAAGACACTGCAGAAAAGGGATCAAGTGAAGCTCTTGGATCACCTTGATCTGACTCAAGATTAAGGGGGAAGAAGATTCAAAGGATCGACAAATTCGGTTTATTGTTTATCGCTTTGTTTTCTTCTTTGTATATACTACATTCAACATTAATGGAAGATTTCCCAATTTCAATTTGGAATTGGGGGCAGACGTAGTCGTAGCGAGGACGATCGACGAACTGCCTGAACAAACATCGTGTTCTTGTCGCTTTTATCTTTTCATTTACGTTCTGTTCATATTTGGTCATAATTGCAAAATTGATCAACGATTCAAGTGTTAAAATTGTGAATTAAAGTTCTGCATAAACATCACAATTCACCACATCTTGAATCATCATCAATTTGAACATTATCACCAAGTGTTTGTCGTTTTGCTTATTCCACTATTACTGCATTGCAAACCAAAGTTTGTCAATTTAGAAGATAATTGATTTTCAGCTGTGAAACGTATTGATTCGATAACATATCACTTCATCACTAATCTCAATTATCTTGTGGTTTTGTCACATATACGACCCTTGCATTAACGGTCCGGAATAGACGCAAGTCGATTCAGAACCGCTTTCGCTTTAGTTCGAAATAATTCCGAAAAACTCTGTGAGATCTATTCACCCCCCCTCTAGATCCTCAGGCCAGCGTCTAACAAGTGGCATCAAGAGCTCTGGTTGATTCCGTGCTACGTGAAACACTTATTGGAAAGATGGCTTCCGGACCTAAAGGGGCTCACAATAGAGCTCCAGTTTTCAACGGTGAAAACTATGGCTATTGGAAGGATTGTATGTGTGTCCACATCAATGCAATTGATAGGAACATCTGGACAGCTATTGTCAATGGTCCCTTTCAGATCACCATGACAAATGCAGCTGGTGCAGTTGTTCCAAAACCAGAAAATACTTGGGATGCTGAAGATGAAAAGAGATATGCATACGATTGGAAAGCGAGAAACATTCTAATCTCAGCTCTAGGAGTTGATGAATACTATCGCGTTTCCCATTGTAGATCCGCTAAAGCTATGTGGGACACATTGCAAGTTGCCCACGAGGGAACGGATGATGTCAAACTAGCTAGGATCAATACGTTAACTCAAGAGTTCGAACTCTTCCACATGGAAGATGGTGAATCCATCGAAAACATGCAGAAGAGATTCGTTCACCTGAAAAATCGGTTAAATTCTCTTGATAGACCTGTTTCCAATGCAGTTGGTACTAACAAAATCATAAGATGCTTGAACAGGGAATGGCAACCCAAGGTTACAGCAATAAAGGAAGCAAATGATCTAAACACCTTAGACATTACCACTCTCTTTGGTAAACTAGAGGAACATGAACAACACCTTAAATGCCTTGACATGCATGAGAAAAGGGAAAAGAAAGAAAAGAACATGGAGAAAGAGGTAGATAAGAAGTCAATAGCTCTAAAAGCTTCAAGCTCCAAGACCTCAAGACAAGAGCTAGAGGATTGTCATACCCCAAATTTGTCCTACCCCTTTACTTCTAACTGGCTTAGTGTTATACCCCAAAATTTGCCCACATATTTTTCAAGAAAACTCCAATCTGAAAATTAAGGGTCTCATATAATCATGGATTTTTATTTCAACAAATATCCTGACATATGAAATACTTAGTTTTTAGAATCTTTCTTATACAGTAATTTGGCTTGCAGTTGAATTTATTCTTACGCAAACACCAAATACTGTTTATTACTTCACACATGCTATTTATTTATTTACAGATAAATAGTACTGACACAATTGGTACAGAGTTAAATCTTTTTGCAGGCGCAGAATCAGGAAACTCAGACTGTACTGGTAACAATTAGATTATTATTATCTTTTGTTTCCCACTAATTTTTGTACTATATTCCATTATTTGCAAAAATCTTTTCAAATCTCTTTTTCAAAAATCAAATCTCTCTTTTTTCAACACTATCATACTCTTTCTTTCAAATCTTACTTCCACTCAAATTTTCCTTTTGTACGGAATCACATCATTCCCCAACGTCTCTTTCCTTCTTTCCATTCTATAAATACCTCTCATTTTCTTCCATAAAATCTCACATCAAATTCCAACTCATCTTTCAAATTCCTACCTCATATCTATTTTCTCTTCTTCCCTAACAAGAATGGCAAAGTGGATAGAGACACTATTTCTTACAGTCATCACCATTGCTACGGTGATCATGACTTTCTTCTGCCTGCATAGTCCTGAAGAGTGTGGACCTGCAATGGTTGCACTCCCAATCATCTACATGTTATTGTTCATAGCATGGGTCATTAATCGTCATTCTTAAAATTTGCCGTATTTCTTATTTCTTAAATGTACCGTTTATTCGTCGTACTGTTCAATATAGTATGTGATATTTGTACTGTCAGTATTAAATGTTGTACTATTTGTCATAATATTGCTTAATTACTAAGATAATATTTTGTGTGTTTTCTGCCAGTCAAATATTCCTATTTCTGTGCATTAAATGATTTTCAGGGTTATTATCGGTAATTTTGCCCGCATACCGTAAATATTAGTTATTTATTATGTCTATGTTTTTTTAACAAGTCATGTAAATAAACTTTCATTTTTCACATAAAACAAAAAAAAACAAAAACAACAAAAAAATAAAATTAACTTTGACTGTTGATTTTTCACTCTAACTGCTGCATCAATACCTGGACAGTCAGTTGACAGCCAAACTGCTGGCAGTACAATTCTCAGTGTTTTGTACCATCAATCAAATCAATCTTTCACAATTCAAAATTCCAAGATCTTTGTGCTAGAAGTCCTCTGAATATCACGCGATTAGCAGAGACTCAACACTGCACAAAAATCAGGTACGCTTAACTGTCTCCTACACAAACAGTCCCTAATCAGGGTTTTTCTTGTTTTTACAGGAGCAACAAGTTTTTGAGAGCTCAAATGGATTTCATACACATCCATATATCTCAAAGTACCATCATACAAATTTTCAAACTTCAATTCACTCAGACGCACCGTCAGCAGCTCAAACAGTCAACAGACGACCCGTTTGACCAAAAAGTCAACAGACAGTCAAAAATGAAATTTTTTGTCAAAGTCCATATTTTGTCAAAGGATTCATCATTTGATCATTGGATGATCATAATTCATCAAGTAAAGATCAAAAATCAACAAAACCCTAAGATTCAAAATTAGGGTTTTTACCTGAAAAGTCAACTCAACTTTGACTGATCATAACTCTCTCATCCTTCATCCAAAAAATTCAAACCAAAGCTTGTTTTGAAGGAAATTCAATTATCTTTCAAATGCCATTGATCCCATGGTCATTGGATTCACCATTTGAAAAATATGATCAAAGACATTACAGGTCATTTTCAAAGTCAACAAAAAGACACTTTTTTCAAAAGGACACACAAGGAGCTTCAAAAATCATTTTGACATGAGACCAAAGACATTGGTTAGAGGACTCTTTGAGGTTTCCAAAAAGTGCAAGAACTCCTTCATATGACAAAAATTGAAGGATTTACACCTTGTTGAAGTTGGCTAAATTTTGGGAAAATACATGAAATCAACATTGATCAAAATGGCATTTTTTCCAAATGGGGCCAAGTTTTCAGCATTCAAACATCATTTCCATGATGATATGGGCCTCCCACGACCAAGACAAAGCCCACATCATTTTTCTCCATTTTTTGATTTAATTTTATCATTTAAAGATTAAATTAAAAAGGAAAAAAAAGGAAGGATAAATCATAGCTTATTTTCTAAGCTAAAAGCTCACACATGTGGCTTAATTATGCAGCAAGAAAGCTGCAAGGAAAGGCTAAGGAAAGAGCAAGCCAAGGTTGCTTGAGTTCCAAGCTTGAAAGTCAAAAATTCAACAAAAGCAATCATTGCTTTTAGCTTCAATTTTAAGCACCTCAAGGCCTATAAATGAAGCTGCATATTTCACAAACAAAGAGAGCCAAAAAGACACACGAAAAGATAGCAAGAGCATAGCCATCAACTTCACAAAATTCTCAAAAATCTCATAACTTTTGTAATTTTCAAACTTCATATTCCAATCAATATCAATACAAAACAATCATTCCAATCATCTTCTAAGAACATATAAAGTAAGAATAAACTCTTTGTGTGGTCCCATGAGAGTCGTAACACATGCATAGTGTTCTTCATGTTCATACTTAAATAATTTTCGTTTTCCTATATTTAATCAACCTCCATGTGATCTAATCATTCCAATGAGTTCATGTGGTCCTATAAGCTAGATCTGGGCCTTAACATGTGAGCTCCCACGTGAGAATCGTTCCATGCCATTAACGAGTGTTCATGCGTACCAAAGCTTTAACCTCTTCGAATCCATAGTTACAGCGACCAAATGGCAAAACTAACATCACCATCGTGTTCAGGAGGTGATTTTAAGTAGATCTGGGTCACTTGTTTTTATCTCTAACGTTTATTTTTGCAGGTGTGAGAAGCTACCAAAAGTGACGTTTTACTGTACAAATAGGGGAGGTTAAAAACCCCCGCTATTTGTTTAATAAATAAGGCAGACGGAGGTTGAAGACGACCACGCGTCCAAGTGTGGTTCGTCCGTCAAAAGTTGACCTTTCTATCTGCACGCGTGGCAGATTTCCTTCTCCTCATTCGCTGGTCAGCCAGCGTGGGTCCCAGTGTGGACTTTGAATATCTGACTAATCATGTGCACTGATTCCCACATGGCTATCATGCTCCCTCATGATCTGAACCCTTAGATCAATCTCCAAGCCAATCCAACGCGTCAGACAAGCAGCCCTATGCTATGGACTTCATTGATTTTCACACAGGATCAGTATCCTTTTTACATTTCTATTTTATTTTAATTTCTTTGTTAAATTAATTAAAAATAGTTTTAAAAATCCAAAAAATACACAAAAAATATTTTTAGACTTCTAAAATAATATATTATTTTCTGAAATAAAAATATTTTATTTTTCTTCATAATTTCAATATTTTGCATAATTAATTAGTATATATTTATATATTTGCTTTTTAATTATTCTAACCAATCAAAAAATCATAAAAAAAAAATTGTTCTTTATGTTAAATATTGTTTATATATTATAAACTAATTTTGTACATATTTTGAATAATTTTCTTTTTAAGTTTTAATTATTTGTATAATTATTTGTATAATTATGTATTAATTAGCTTAATCAATTCCCAATCAATTTCAAAAATTCCAAAAAAAATTAGTTTTGTTTTAAAATTAATTAACAAATATTTTGTACATATTTTAAACTTAATTTCTAGGTTTAAATCTATTTTCATCTTTTTTCTTCATTTTAATTTAATTAATCATGCATTAATTATAATTAAAATCAATCATAAAAATCCAAAAACATGCCTTTTATTTTCTTGCAATTTAAATTCCTAGATAAATGTATAGGATGTCAAATTCATGTAAATAGGCTAGTTTACGTTTCCTGCAAAATCGATGTAATAGCGTAGATTTACTTTCCGCACTTTACATTTCCGCATTTTACTTTCCAGCATACATATAAACTGCGTGTATGTCAAAGATAAAATTGAACCGTTAGATCACTAACTTCAAAGATAAATATCTGAATCCAATCACAATCACACTTGCACCTCTTCAGGTAATCCTTTTCATTCTTTCAAAATCAAAGTCAAATTCTACTATTTTGAGTACAAAATCGAACCTTGCTTTTATATCCGGTGAAAGGATAGATTTTTAAAGGAAACAGGATAAAGACCTTACAACTCAGGGTAGACCTCCTAGTTTGCTTGCTCAAATCAAAACAAACAAAATTCTCATACACTGTTGATTTTTCAAAACTTTCAAAAAAAGACAATACTTTGTATACATCCAAACACGGGTTATTACAAAGTTAACGTTCTTTTCAAAACATCTTTCGAAAGATAAACAAGCATTTTGTATACATCCACACACGGATCATTACAAAATTCAATTTACAAAGGTATTTGAAACCACATATGAGCAATTTCAGAGCAATTGAAAAGTGATCGAAAAACAAGTGAGCTAAGCAAACTTAAGAGCCCATGGATAACCATGGATACAAAGGGTGCTAACACCTTCCCTTTGTATAACCTACCCCCTTACCCAGAATTTCTTAAAGGTCTTTTTTCTGTTTCTTTTATAAACCTTTCCTTAATTGGATAAAATAAAAGGTCGGTGGCGACTCTGTGAATTTTCAAAAATGCGAAAGCATTAAGCGACAAAAAAGAGTCAGTTCACGTATCTCTACAGATCAGAGGTATGGCCCGGTATTAAAAAAAATCGGAGGTCCACACATGGTTAATCTTCTAAGCTTCTTATCTCCTTCCATTCTGATCTTCAAATCAGAAATATCTTCCAATTATTGCACATGTGTATCATTGCTTGCATCATTTGGTAGAATAGTGCATAACTTTGGCAAAAATGGCTTGTAATTTCAAGTGAAATGATCACTAATGGCAAAATTCAAAACCATAGCTATGCTTCATATTTTCTCATGCTCTTGGAAATTTTGGAAAGCTCATGTTATGTACTCCAAAACCCTAGTTGAAAGTTTCTTCAAGACCTTTAAGGAAATGGGTGAAAAAGATCCATGAACTTTGAAGAAAGTGAGATTTTAGGTGAAATTTTCAAAAGATACCAACTTTGAAGCTCCATATCTCTTAAATGGTTGATCTTTTGGAAAAACATTTATGTGACAAAGTTGTTCATTGGATCAAAATCTACAACTTTCATGTTGGAAGTTTTTTTCAGTTTGTAGGTGAAATTTTGAGTTATTCCCTTCCAAAGTTTGGAAAAAACCATTGAAAAACACTTAGAAAATTTTCTAAGTATGAAAGTCAAACTTTTGACTTTTTGATTCTTGATTGATTTTCTTGATTTTCCTTGATCAAATGACTTCATATATCATATATTGATGATTTAAAACTTCAAAAGTCATGGTTGACCAAAATTTCAAAAAGTCAATGGTGATCTTGTACAGTTGACTTTTTCAGACGAATCGCGTTTCTGGAGATTTCAAATGAACCAAACTATCCTCACCAAATAAATAGTATGAATGGATAACATTGAGTTATTGGAGGATATTTAACCATAGCTTGAGTTGTGGCACCATGTTCTGATTAAAAAGTCAGTGGTTCAGGTGAATTAGGTCAAAAACCCTAATTGTCGACCTGATGAAATTGATGCCTGTGGATCTTGAATTGAGATACAATTTCCATTGGATATTATCATAGGGATTATTTGAAGATGATTGAAACCTTTGAGTGATGCCCTGGAGCTTTTTAGGGTTTCCCAAATGTGATCCCTGATTTCAGTCCCTGATAGCTCAAAACCCTAATCTGATGATTTGAAATTTCACTGTTGATCAATCCTTGTGTGAGAGATGTCTTGAGCCAATAGATTAGGTCAAAATGATGTACTTGGGGTCTTGAGGTCATGTCCCAAGTCATTAAGTCAAATCCTGAGCAAAAGTCAGGAGTATACTGTCTTCAGTCAAAACCCTAATCTGGTTGATTTGGAACTTTTGAGCTCGTGGAAATAAATCCTTGAGGACCAAGTGTTGACTGTTGATGAAGATAGTTCATTTGAGATGAAGGGAGAACAAAACCCTAATTGGTTGTTACTTGTACTGATGAGTGATTTCTTGATTAAATCCTGCTAAGTCACAAGTAGCAAACACAAGCTATGCAATTTGTTAGGGATGCAAATGATGCATAGGCAGATGATATGAGGTGGTATCTTAGGTCAAAAATTGGGGTATGACAGGAACCTGAAAAAGAAAAACCTTACGTTCCACCACCACCCTATAAGCCACCAATTCCTTATCCTCAAAGATTAGATAAATCCAAAACCGAGGCGCAATTTAAAAATTTGTAGAACTTCTGAAACAATTAAACATAACCATACCTTTCACAGAAGCTATAACTCAGATGCCTTCGTACGCTAAATTCTTGAAAGAAATTCTATCAAACAAAAAGAAACTCGAGGATAACGAAACTGTAACACTTACTGCTGAATGTGGCGCTATCATCCAAAATAACATGCCTCCCAAACTAAAAGATCCTGGTAGCTTTTCCATACCCTGCGTAATAGGAAAGACTATTATAGAAAAAGCCTTGTGCGACTTAGGAGCTAGTGTTAGTTTGATGCCTCTTTCAACCTGTAAGAAACTATATCTGGGTGAGCTTAAGGCAACGAGAATGTCTCTTCAACTAGCTGACCGTTCAATTAAATACCCCGTAGGAATGTTAGAAAATATCCCTGTGCGTGTAGGCCAATTCTACATCCCAACTGATTTCATCATAATGGATATCCAAGAAGATTCTAACATCCTGATCATATTAGGAAGACCATTCTTAGCAAATGTTGGTGCAATTATAGACGTTAAACGAGGAAAGCTTACCTTCGAAGTAGGCGAAGAGAAAATTGAATTCATTCTTTCTCAATTCCTAAAAGCACCTTCTATAATTGACACATGCTGCTCTGCCGACATGATCGACGAGTGTGTAGATGAAATAAAATCCGAACCACATAAGGAAATCGAGATCCTAAGAATTCCTATACCGCCTATTTTTGAAGATGACAACTGGCGTGGGGAATATAAAGATAACCACCTGAGTGAATGTTTAGCATTAACTCCTGATCCTATACCTGGACCTAAGAAACCTGCTATAGAACTTAAAATACTACCTACCGACCTTAGGTACGAATTCCTATACGAAGAACTTAACCGACCAGTCATAGTTAACGCTGATTTAGGACAAGCCGAGACTGAAAAACTACTCACTGTCCTAAGAAAAGACCAACCGCGCTAGGATATAACATATCAGATCTGAAAGGAATAAGTCCTTCCCTCTGTATGCATCGCATTATGCTAGAAGAAGATTGCAAAACCTCTAGGGAGCATCAAAGACGAATAAACCCCATTATGAGCGATGTGGTTAAAAAGGAAATTCAAAAACTGTTAGAAGCCGGAATCATATATCCAATATCCGATAGTAAATGGGTTAGTCCTGTTCATGTCGTACCGAAGAAAGGAGGAGTTACTGTAATCACTAACGCAAAAGGCGAATCTGTAGCACAACGTACCCAAACTGGATGGAGAATGTGCATTGACTATAGGAAGTTAAACAAAGCTACTCGCAAGGATCACTTCCCTTTACCATTCATAGATCAAATGCTCGAATGCCTAGCTAAACACTCATATTTCTGTTATCTGGATGGATACTCCGGATTTTTCCAAATTCCTATTCACCCTGACGACCAAGAAAAGACCACGTTTACATGTCCTTATGGTACGTTCGCTTATAGACGGATGCCTTTCGGACTTTGCAATGCACCTGCAACCTTCCAGAGATGCATGATGGCAATATTTGCCGATTTCCAGATGGAATAATGGAGGTCTTTATGGACGACTTCTCTGTCTTTGGAGGAAGTTTTGAAACATGCTTAGAAAACCTTAAATTGGTACTCAAACGATGTGTAAGCGTTAACCTAGTACTTAATTGGGAAAAATGCCATTTCATGGTTCGACAAGGAATCGTACTTGGAAACATCGAAGTAGATAAAGCAAAAATCGAAATCATCGAAAACCTTCAACCTCCCAAAACAGTTAGAGAAATAAGAAGTTTTCTAGGACACGCCGGTTTTTACCGACGTTTTATTAAAGATTTCTCTAAAATAACCAAGCCCTTAACTGAATTACTAATGAAAGATGCCGAATTCATCTTTGACGACAAATGCGCTGAAGCATTCTGAACACTTAAACAAGCATTAATCTCTGCGCCGATTATGCAACCTCCCGACTGGAGTGAACCTTTCGAAATAATGTCCGACGCAAGCGATTATGCTGTAGGAGCTGTCCTAGGGCAAAGAAAAGATAAGAAACTACATGTCATATACTATGCGAGTAGAACCCTAGACGAAGCTCAAATGAACTACGCCATGACAGAAAAGGAATTATTAGTTGTCGTATTCGTGTTGGATAAGTTCCGCTCCTACTTGGTAGGAGCCAAAATAATCATATACACTGACCACGCCGCTATTAGGTACCTTTTAACCAAGAAAGACGCCAAGCCTAGATTGTTAAGATGGATCCTTTTATTACAAGAATTCGACTTAGAAATTAAAGATAAAAAGGGAACTGAAAATGTCGTAGCAGATCATCTCTCTCGACTCGAAAATCTGAAACCCGAACAAGTACCAATCGATGATGATTTCCCTTACGAAAGACTCATCGCTCAGTTGGAAACTAACGAAATAGAACCATACCATCCAACCATTGAATCCAACAACTTCGTAGAAGTAGCCTTAGCCCGCTCTGCCACACCTTGGTATGCGGACTTCGTAAATTACCTTGCTGCTGGTGTGCTTCCCCCTGATCTAAGATACCAACAGAAGAAGAAATTCTTCCATGACCTCAAACACTACTATTGGGACGACCCCCTCCTTTTCAAAAGAGGCCCCGATGGAATCTTTAGACGTTGTGTACCCGAGGAAGAAATAGGAAGTATAATAACACATTGTCATTCAGCACCATGTGGAGGACACCATAGCACATCTAGAACCTGCGCCAAAATCCTCCAATCTGGACTCTTTTGGCCCAACCTATGGAAAGACGTTTACTTTGCCGTATTAAATTGTGATAGATGCCAACGAACCGGAAATATCTCGAGACGTGACGAAATGCCTCAAAAAGGCATCCTAGAAGTAGAAATATTTGACTTCTGGGGAATAGACTTTATGGGTTCGTTTCCATCATCATTCGGAAATAAATATATACTCGTAGCTGTCGATTACGTTTCGAAGTGGATAGAAGCTATCGCTTCTCCTGCAAACGACACACGATTAGTGATCAAACTCTTCAAAAACGTTATCTTTCCTAGGTTTGGTGTACCAAGACTGGTAATTAGCGATGGTGGGTCTCATTTCATTTCAAGAATCCTTGAAAAACTCCTTCGAAGATATGGAGTAAATCATCGAATAGCTACACCATACCATCCACAAACAAGCGGACAAGTAGAAGTATCTAACCGAGAAATAAAGCAAATATTGGAGAAAACTGTTGCTATATCTAGAAAGGATTGGTCATCCAAGTTAAATGAAGCTTTATGGGCTTATAGAACAGCTTTCAAAACTCCAATTGGAACCACCCCATTCAAACTCGTTTATGGAAAATCATGCCACCTTCCGGTAGAATTAGAACATAAAGCCTATTGGGCCATTAAGAATTTAAATTTAAATTACACTACTACTGGTGAAAAACGACTTCTAGATATAAACGAATTAGACGAACTTAGACAAGACGCTTACGAAAACGCCAAAATCTATAAAGAAAGAACGAAAAAATGGCACGACAAGCGTATATCTAGGAAAAAATTTAGCATAGGCGATAAAGTACTATTATTTAATTCTAGACTGAAATTATTTCCTGGAAAGTTACGATCTAGATGGTCTGGTCCTTTCGAAATTACTAACACATTTCCGAGCGGAGCGATAGAAATCAAAGGAGAAACCGTCAAACCTTTTGTCGTAAATGGGAAACGTCTTAAGTATTACCATCATCTCGAACACGATGAAAACATTCAGATTTTTAAACTCGACGAGCTGCCCGCTCATTCAGAAAAATGATCTTTATTTAAATCGTCGAGCTTACGACATAAAACAAAGCACTTGGTGGGAGACAACCCACAAATTTTTATTTTTATTTTTATTTAAAATATTCTATTCTATTTTTGAATTATTTTAATTTCCTATTTTTTGTTTTTATGCTTTTTTCTATATTTTATAATAATTACTATAATTATAACTGCTATTTTTAAATCATAAAAATCTCTCCTTTTTATAATTATAATTATTATAATTTATTACACCCTTTAATTTTAATTTTCTCTTTATTTTTCCTTTTAAACAACACTAGCCTAGTTCTAACTTAATTTTCATATTTTTCAACTGATAGGCTTACTTAACTACTAACTCATCAAGATGCAAGAAGTTGACAATATGGAAGTTGTATTCCGTGGTAGAGGGCAAGAAGGGAGATATGCTAAGCTAGCTGAGAGACAAATGGATTTGACTCGCTATCCTCACCACCCGACTATGGAAAGGTTAGGTATCGCAGAAAGCGTCATGCACTTGCTGAACCAAATCGGTTGGACCGGTTCTCACCTGTTCCGCAAGTTTAGTACATACCGAAAGCTCACTCTGGAATTCCTGAGCTCTTTGACTTACCTGCCTAATTGTGGACAAGGATTGAGGAAAGGAGTTATCCTCTTTCGACTCTTTGGATTAGAATATCAGTTTTGTATCCGTGATTTTGCTGAAATGTTGGAAATCCCTCATGGATCGGATGCATACACCACAGTCCCTGAAGAAAGTCTTGCCTACTAGGAGTTGGAAAGATTTTGGGTAAGATTACTGATAACGATAACCCTGAAGAGCATGAGTTTCAATCCGAGAACATTCATAACCCTGCTTTCAGATACCTGCATAAGATCATCGCTCACTACATCTTCGGTAAACCCGAAAATGTTATTGAAGTTTCTAGAGAAGAGTTATTCATCATGTTCTGCACCTCTCACAATCGTCCGGTCAACGCTATCGCATTTATGCTAGCAAACTTCAAGCGCATCACGCAAGACGAAGTTTCACTTATTCTGATTGGCGGATTCGTTACTATGATTGCAAATGTTATAGGTCTGAGACAACCACTGCTTAGATTAACACCTCTCGGTTCCTACAACTCTATGAGCATTCGTTTTTGCTTTAATCGAGGTATCATTGGTAACCTTGGACCTGATCAGTTTGATTTACTCATTGATAATAAAGTACTAGATCAGTTCACCTTACCGAATCCAAGGACGAGTGTGCACAACCCTGCTAACTGGCTTGATCGGAAAATTATAGCAAGTGTACTATTTTCTCGATGTAGTAATAATTGGGGTTATCCCTAGTGTCGATCTCTTGAGGACTGCGCAGAAACTTAAGTGTTTTAACAAATTCAATTGAACAAAAACTCCTTGGTTTGTTTCAATGTTGTTTGCAAAATTTTAAAATATGAATTAAAAATTAACAACTAAATAAACTTGTATTAGACAAATAGTAAAGTAATGCTAGGGGATTGTGTATGAAATTCCTTATAACAACAATACGCTTAAAATTAATTAGATCAATACTAATTCATATCATCACCAAAGTATGAGTGTGACTTTCCAAAATTCCTTTAGAGAAAATCATTTAATATTCCCTTTATACCCAAATTCCTTCGTTGTATAATAAGAATACTAATCTCTTTGTTTTAGCAGAAGAGTTACGGTTACAAACCTATATCTCAATTCCTTGATGATACGGATTTATATTTTTATATAAAAGCATTAACCTTGGTTTTTCCGACCTAACATTAACCATAAATCAAAACCTTATTTTCCAATATTGGTTTGCATTAAGAACACTATATAAAAAGATGATAGTGAAAAAGTTATAAAATTACTAATAAAATAGGCAAATTGTCATTACAATAGGAAATCAGGGACACCCCCTAGCATTGGGGGGTTTAGCCTCTCATTTTCATGAAATTAAAAATAAACATAGTGAAAGAGAAATTCATTACAATAGAATTAGGATGACTTTGATCTTCAATAGCTTCCGCGGTTGAGAGATCTCCGTTTTCCCAACAATTGCATGTATCTGCTCTTCTCCCAAATTGTACGTTCAAATCCAATTCTCCCAAGATCCTTCTTTTCTTGAAAAATAGGTTTAAGCAGTGATATTGTGTTTTCCTCTAGTGCAGAATGACAAAATTGCCCTTAATGAGTCTAAATTGAGCAAACAGCAAATATTCAGCATTTCTACACATTCACGCTGACACGATCGTGTCAAATGACACGGGCTGCCCGTGTCAGCTTCTGCCCACGCCTTTCTCTTGCTGTTTACATGACACGCCCGTGTCAAACGAAACTGGCAGCCCGCGTCAAACTGGCAGCCCACGTTTTCTTCTGCTCTTGTTCTAATTCTTTTAGAAACTTTCTTTTTTTCCTGAAATCAATAAACACTACCAAAACAACGTCTCAAAAGCATCTTATATAGAAAAAATTAAAACAAGAACTAATTTGCAAAATGTTAGAAAATTAAATAAAACGATAGAAAACTAAACCATGGTGTTACCGGAATGAGCGATTTCTTACCAAATAATCGATGGAAAGTATGTAAAATTGGTGACCGATCACAACCCCAAACTTATCTCATTTCTTGTCCTCACGCAATGCATGAACAGACAAAACTGAGGTCACCCCTGAATTTAGCTTACCACAATACAACCGTCAATCTTCCGGTCAATCTTGTCAGATACACAACCCGAATCGCCCGCTTCACTTCCACATTAAAGTACTCCTTCACCTGTAGGCTTTTTCACACATCTCACCAATTCTCTCTGGGTTAAGAATACCAATTCACTCACAAGTCATAATATGCAAAACCAACTTTTAAATTTGAATAAATTCTACTTTCATACACAAACATTTCGCACACACTTTTTGAGGTCTTTTGGGTTGTAATGGGGCTTAGGACGGGTGGGATAAACAAAGAAACGAATACACAAAGGTTTTGAGGGCTCGGAAATCATGTTGTCTTTCTTGTCATTATGCTTATTTTAATACGATGGGGTTTAACATTGACTCTTTACTTTCACTCAATTATTCGAGTGTTTCAAATGTAACCAAGTCGTTTAGCCGGGACAAGTGTGTTTTTATGAGATCTATATTTTTTCTTCTTCTTTTTTTTTTCGGAGCATTCAAGAGTCTTTTTTTTTTTTCCTTTTTTTTTCACTTGCCCTTTTAGTATCAGGTTCCCCACCCCAAACTTAGAACTTTGCACAATTTCTACATCTACAACGTTTATGCCGAGCACGGGTAAAAGGGAATTTTTTTTTCTTTTTGGCCAAGGGGTAGTATATGCGGTTTAAAAAAACAAACAAGGGATACAGGCTCAAAAGGGTTTGCAATGGATGAACATAATGAAGGGTGGCTGAAAAGGCTCAATGTTAACACAAACAACGTGCCTCAGTGTGTGTCAACGTGTAGTGTCATATGAGTAGAACATACGCAAATTCAAAGAGGTAAAGTCATACCTGACTATTCTCTCATGATGATGCATTTTTGGCTTTTTGAGTTCTCACTTTGTTGGGCATAGCTTACAGGATCCATAGTATTTCTTGTGCAATGTTGCTTCTTTTTCGGTTCATGGATGCCAACTTCAATCTCAGTCCGGTGTTGTTAAGTTGCGTCCCACAATAATTTAGTTGTATCACTTTCAGGGGTGCCTGGGGTGCATCTTTCTCCTTTTTCTACCACTCCATCAATCATTCAGTATATATCATCATCCTGTAACACATGGTAAAGATAACATAACAAAAGACTAGAAACACACACACATAATTTAAAATAAAGAACTGAAAGCAATAAAAATTAAATTGAAAAGAAAAACAAAACAATAAAGAACCCCCCCACACTTGAACCAAACATTGTCCTCAATGTTTTAGAACCAGCCTTGGAGAGGTTGCTTACAGAGGTATTGCATTCCAATGATCACTTCCTGGCTTCCACTAGAGATGCTCTCTTTTATTTCCTGAAAATAAAACAAACAAACAAAGAAATTAATTATTAAAACCGTGGGTTGCCTCCCACGAAGCGCTTCGTTTAACGTCGCATGGCTCGACGGTCCATTACCCTTTATTATGGAGGGTATTTCCTTTTCCAAACCTTATTACTTTTCACTTCCGCCACCACGAGCTCATGAAAATGAAAAGCATGAATAACTTTTCTCTTCAATTTACTTCCCAAATTCTTCTTGACTTCCTTAGCTTTCTTAGGACTTTTGACAGCTACATAAGTTGGTTCCACCCGAGAGGCTATGCTTGAAACGTTTTCTTGGAGCTGTTTAGGCTTTTTGTATTTTTCCTCACTTTCTATCATACCACCAGAAGTTTGATCATTTACAACCGCCCTATGTTTCTTAACTCCTAACATCTTCAAGGTTACTTCTTCATCAAAAGATCTCAGTGTTAGTGTCCCTTTTTCAATGTCGAGGTTGCAGCGGCCTGTCGACAAAAATGGTCTCCCAAGAAGGATAGGAGTTTCTTCGTCTTCCAGAATGTCCATGATGTGGAAGTCAACAGGGAATACAAACTTATCAACTTCCACTAGTACATCTTCAGCTACCCCATATGATTTCTTAACGGTGTGATCGGCAAACCTTAATTGTGTCTTACTTTCACTAATCTTTTCCAATTCAAGCTTTTTGAAAATGGACAACGGCATTAAACTCACACTAGAACTAGAATCGAGGAGTACCTTTTTAAATGTTATATTCTTGATAGTGCATGGTATCGCCACCGCTCCAGGATCTTTCCTCTTTATTGGGATCTTTCTTGCCGACGAGACTATTCCACACTTCTCAGTTTCAATTTTTGATTCTCCTCCCAGTGATCTCTTTTTCGCCAACACCTCCTTCATAAATTTCTTATACAAGGGCATGTGCTCAAGTGCTTCAAAGAATGGTAGATTTACCTCTATCTTTTTGAACACTTTAGTGAACTTCTCAAAGTCTTTCTCTTTTGAATTCTTCCTTGTCACTCTGGAAGGGAAGGGTAGTTTGATCACCGGTTCAACATCTTTCTTATTATTTTTTTCTTCAACTGGTTTAACCGGTGGTATCACAACTTCTGGCTCTTTCGGATTCTCTCTTATTTCCAGATCCACCTCTATTACCATAGGGTCATCTATTTCCTCTTTTTCTTTTTCCGATTCTAAAACCTTCTTACTCCTTGTTGTAACAGCATTAATCTTCTCTTGATCTTTCGGATTTTTCACAGTTGCGCTTGGAAAGTTACCTTGTGCCTGTAGAGTGAGATGTTGTGCTATTTGACCCACTTGAACTTCTAAATTTTTGATCGAAGCTGTAGTGTTCCTGTGGTTGTTTCTGGTTTCTTCTTGAAACTGAAGGCATTGTCCAGCCAATCTCTCGATAGCCACTTCCCATTCCGCCTTCTGAGGGCCTTGTTGTTGGTTTTCTTTCCAAGCAAAATTTGGATGATTCTTCCACCCTGGATTGTAGGTGTTAGAATACGGATTGTTTTGCCTCAGGAATTTGATTTCTTCAATCTGCTTGGGAGTAGCAACACAGTATACAGTTTGGTGAGGACCTTGGCAAATTTCACAAATTACAGGTTGAGCTTGTTGGACTTGAGCAACCTGTTGAGTACCTATATTCATAGCCTTTAATCTCTTTTCTACCTCTGCAGCTATAGCATCTTCAACCCGAATTTTTGAGGTTTCCAACTTCAGATCAATAACTCTTTCAGGTTTATTGGTACACCTGTCATACAACTCCAAATTCTCATTTGCAGCTATCGCTTCAATGATCTTGATAATTCCAGAGGCTGTTGTGAAATGTGTTGAGCCTCCAGCTGCTGTATCGATCAACTGCTTTGTTTTCATTTTGAGCCCATTCACAAATATCTGCATTTGGTCAGTTTTGTCCATGTTGTGAGTGGGACATGCCACTAGGATCCTTTTGAATCTTTTATAAGCATCTCCTAAGAGTTCACCCTCCTGTTTTTTGAAATTCAAAATATCATACCTCTTCCTTATAAAGACCGAGGCGGGGAAATACTCATTCAAGAAAGCCTTCTCCATCTCTTCCCATGACGTGCTACTGCCCGCTGGAAGAGAATAGAACCATTCTTCTGCTTCTTCATCCAAGGTGAACAGGAACATTCTCAGCTTCTTTGCCTCTTCGGTATGCCCTTCAATTTTTAAAGTCATACTCATGGTAAGAAACCTCTGTAGGTGCTTGTTTGCATCTTCATTAACCTTTCCGGTGAAAGGTTTTCTTTCCAGCTGATTTATTGTGCTCGGATGCAATTGAAAGTTAGCCGCATTTACCGATTGGTTGACAATTGTGAGTCTACCTCCCGGCGTGTTTGTAGCACCGTAGTCACCAAGGAGTCTCTCCGGCGCTGGTGGATTCTCTCCCATGACTTCTCCTTCACTTTCAGAATCTGAACCAGAATGAACTGAAATAATTTCTTCTTCAGATTCCAGATTTTATCGACGAGCTTGTCTGCGCCTTGCGTGCAAAGTTCTTTCGATTTCTGCGTCAAAAAGAAATTCAGCTGAGGCCTTACCTCGCATAAACAGATTAGACAATTTTTAGAATAAGAAAAAAAATAAAAATAAAAAGTGCAAAAAATAAAATTTTAGTCGCAGAGCAACAAAATTTCAATTGAATAATTAATCACTTATTTTTTGGCAGTCCCCGGCAACGGTGCCAAAAACTTGATCGGAAAATTATAGCAAGTGTACTATTTTCTCGATGTAGTAATAATTGGGGTTATCCCTAGTGTCGATCTCTTGAGGACTGCGCAGAAACTTAAGTGTTTTAACAAATTCAATTGAACAAAAACTCCTTGGTTTGTTTCAATGTTGTTTGCAAAATTATAAAACATGAATTAAAAATTAACAACTAAATAAACTTGTATTAGACAAATAGTAAAGTAATGCTAGGGGATTGTGTATGAAATTCCTTATAACAACAATACGCTTAAAATTAATTAGATCAATACTAATTCATATCATCACCAAGTATGAGTGTGACTTTCCAAAATTCCTTTAGAGAAAATCATTTAATATTCCCTTTATACCCAAATTCCTTCGTTGTATAATAAGAATACTAATCTCTTTGTTTTAGCAGAAGAGTTACGGTTACAAACCTATATCTCAATTCCTTGATGATACGGATTTATATTTTTATATAAACGCATTAACCTTGGTTTTTCCGACCTAACGTTAACCATAAATCAAAACCTTATTTTCCAATAATGGTTTGCATTAAGAACACTATATAAAAAGATGATAGTGAAAAAGTTATGAAATTACTAATAAAATAAGCAAATTGTCATTACAATAGGAAATCAGGGACACCCCCTAGCATTGGGGGGTTTAGCCTCTCATGTTCATGAAATTAAAAACAAACATAGTGAAAGAGAAATTCATTACAATAGAATTAGGATGACTTTGATCTTCAATAGCTTCCGCGGTTGAGAGATCTCCGTTTTCCCAACAATTGCATGTATCTGCTCTTCTCCCAAATTGTACGTTCAAATCCAATTCTTCCAAGATCCTTCTTTTCTTGAAAAATAGGTTTAAGTAGTGATATTGTATTTTCCTCTAGTGCAGAATGACAAAATTGCCCTTAATGAGTCCAAATTGAGCAAACAGCAAAAATTCAGCATTTCTACACATTCACGCTGACACGGCCGTGTCAAATGACACGGGCTGCCCGTGTCAGCTTCTGCCCACGCCCTTCTCTTGCTGTTTACATGACACGCCCGCGTCAAACGAAACTGGCAGCCCGCGTCAAACTGGCACTGGCAGCCCGCGTCAAACTGGCAGCCCACGTTTTCTCCTGCTCTTGTTCTAATTCTTTTAGAAACTTTCTTTTTTTCCTGAAATCAATAAACACTACCAAAACAACGTCTCAAAAGCATCTTATATAGAAAAGATTAAAACAAGAACTAGTTTGCAAAATGTTAGAAAATTAAATAAAACGATAGAAAACTAAACCATGGTGTTACCGGAATGAGCGATTTCTTACCAAATAATCGATGGAAAGTATGTAAAATTGGTGACCGATCATGGCTTTACTATGATCAAATCCCTGAAAGAGAGTCATCTCCAGAAACACCAACAAGCTTATGAACATTTAGATGATGACATGTATTTAGCAGAACAAGACTCTGAACCTGACACTCCTCCTGGATACTATGAATATGGACATATACCCGAAGATGATCTTGAACCTGAATATGAACCTATGCCTGAAGATGATCATGTGCCTGAATATGAGCCTCTGCCTGAAGATGAACCCATTCCTGAGAATGAGCCTGAGACTCCTACTGGTTCACAAGAAATTCAATCTGAAGACATGACTGATGTCGAGCCTGAACAACAACAACCTGCTGCATCCGCTGAATCAGTGGCCCCAAGAAATGCTCCTCCGAGGGTCGAGCATGCTCCTAATCAGAACACGCATGGGCAAGCTATCGATGCACTGCAACACGAAGTCCAACATATGCGCAACAAGTTACACACTCTGGAAATGCACTTCTTCAATTTCATCGACACCGTCAATGCTCAATTCGACGAAGTCTTCAAACACATTTATTCTAATGTGCACAACAACAGACGTGGCTAGATGTTAACTTTTAGGATATTAGATTTTATTTCTAGTTTTAGCAATTTCCAATTCCTAGTTTAGAATTTAATTTTCTGCATTTTTACATTTTGTTTCTATCAGCACTCAGTACCAGTTTTAATCTGAAATGCATTATTTATATTCATTTACTACTACTGTGTTATACTGCCCTGCTATTAACTGCTATATATTTCTGAACGCATATAATATATTCAGCTTGGTTACCATTATTTTTGCTGTTTATAGTATTAAAATATGACACTGTTTTGAACTGTTTATTACACTCTATTGTACCTGTCAGAACCTGTCCAAACCAGTACACGCGTGAAAACCACTCCCCTAGGCTAGGAGACGCACGTCTCCACCTCTGTGGGACCACCCATCTGCATGTTACGGACAGGAGACGCACGTCTCCATATCCTGTCCCCCAGCAGACTGCCTGCCTGAGACGCGCGTCTCCCAAGTGCAGCAGCTGCTCTGCTTCGTTGACCACGCAGAGGCATCAATTCTCCCTCTAAGAATTTTGAATTTTGAATTTCAAAATTCATCATTCAATATTCTTCCTTCTCCCCATAATTCCTTCCATTTAAACACCATAAACCACATTCATCCTCCATCACCACCTCTTTAACTCTACATAATTTCCCATTTCTCCATTCCATTCAAAAATTCAAACACCACCATAAATCTCTATCAATTCTATATTTATTCCACCATTTTCAAACCTCACTATAAAACCACACCACCACCACTCTTTTTCCTCACAACCTCCAAACCATTTTTTTATTTATTCTTCTATTTCTCCACACTATCTCCTTCCAAACACACGATGCCTCCGCGTTCAATCATCCGAAGTGTACGCCCTGAGAGACCTCCTCCCAACCTTGAACACATTATCTTTCGAGAGGAAGACGACAATGCTCAAAGAACCAAATACCTCACTTTCTATGAACGTTCGGTTGTCCCCACGAATTTCGTGAACATCGAATGTCTAGAAACTCTGGGTCTAATAGATGGTGTCACCCGTTTGCTCACAAAATCTAGCCTAGACCATCTCTGTACCAAACCCGTACCCACTTATGAGCCGCTCGTCTTAAAGTTCTTAAGCTCTTTCCACTACGACACTCCTTTTGATCAACCATTTTTAACAGGTAACATCCAATATCGGATGTTTAACCGTGAATTTATTTTGGATCAAGAAGCAGTTGCTACGTATTTGCATTTTAACAATGCACCAAATGCTCACCGCACAATCTTTCAAGAACTGAATGGCCGACCTTGGGAGCAACTCGCTTTCGAATTTTGGTTTAATCTGACTGGCGAAATTCCTACCGGTTGGAGGACCCTCCATGCTTCTCATATTCAAAATCCCGCTATACGTTATTTTCAACGTGTTTTAGGTCACACTATTTTTGCAAGATCCAACAACCACAAGGTAAACCAAAATGAGTTATTTTTCTTATAATGTGCGCTAAATAATATCCGTTTCAATGCCGCACCATTTATGCTTCAACACATCCAAGGCTGCATCAACGCCCCCGCTACAAACCCCTTCCTGTTTGGCGGCATTATTACCACCTTGGCATGTGCCTTAGGTCTCGCTGACGACCTCATCTCCCTTTCTCATCTTATGATGCCTGCTCAATCCCTCGATCTCACTTACTGCCGTGACTCTCACTTGGTTTCACCCCGTCATGATGGCCGCTACACTCTGGTCATCAACAAAGTTCTAATTCCAAATGTCATCCTGCCATGCCCTGAGCAAATCAACATCCGTTACATTCAGTGTTGGAGGCTTGTTAATGAAAATCCTCAAGAAAACCAACCTGAACATCATAATGAGCCAGTGGATGCAATGGAACAAGAGTTCAACCAAGCACAAGCTGATTTCAACCAACCTCCTCAAAACAATCCTCCGCCTATTACTCTCGATGCCATGTATGCTGCAATTCAACGCCAAGACCAACTTTTTCAAGCTATGTAGACAAATCAAAACGAAACACTAAGGCTAATTCGAGAAATGCAACAAGAGCACCGTGACTACGCTGTCAGGACCGAAGACCGCTACACAGAAATTGCTACACAATTGAACGATCTCAACATTCGCGCACATGGCTCTCCTACTGATAGACGTCGCCGTGTTCGTACAAGAGGCGCAAGCAGTTCCCACAACCGCAACAATGAGGAGTAGTAGCTATGCAATGAGGACACTGCATCATTTAAGTCTGGGGGAGTCGTATTACTCGCTTTAGTATCACTTCCTTTTATTTTATTTCCTTTCCTTGTAATGTTTCTTTTCAAATTCAATTAAGCATATTTATGGAATTTCAAGTCTTATATGTATAATTCCGTGGCTATTACAATTTTTCCACTTTCTTGAGCCATAACAAAAAATTTTACTCCCAAACGATAAACGCATAACCCCACACGTTCGAGAAGTACGAAGCTACTCAAATACTTAACACATAGAAACCGCAATAAAGATTCAAGACAATACCCTTATCGTCCCAACACTCTAAAAACCCCCAAGTATGCGTAACCGATTTGAATACCCTTTATACCGAAACCATCGACTTCAATTTTGTAGTAACCCTTATTAGTTTATTCTAGCAGTCGGCACCGTCTTAGACACCAACTACGCAGAGAGTCGATGAATATAAGTGTATGATCCATATAATTATAATTATGTGCTTAACCGCTAATAGAAATATACCTACTAAGTAAGGTGATCCTCACACGATCATTTAACCTAATGGTCACAAATCTCAAATATAAAAACTCATTGTTGATTGGTTCAGAAGTTGCCTGGTACTGAACTTGGTAGGAAGGACTATGGTTCGATTCCCCACAATCTACAAATGAGCGCTAAGGAGTATACCACATAAATGTGCCAGAACTCCATAAGAAGGATCATAGTCACTAACCGGCTACTCTGCTATGTGCGTGTCAAGATAATGGGCTTAATGTGATTGCGGACGAATGAAAGGGGTAAAACAAGACGAAGAGTCAAGGTCAAGCTATGATGGCATGATTCGGATTGGTATGCATACTGGGAGTTGTCTAGTGTCGCTACTGTAAGTTTATTGCTAGGGTCTACCGCATAAATTTCGAACAAAAACACTCTGTAGCTGAGTATGACCGAACGACGTGGTGGAAATGTATTTCATTTCACTGTGCTCTGATTTTCTATCTTATTATTTGCTTGAAGACAAGCAAAGGTTCAAGTCTGGGGGAATTTGATAACACGATTTTATATCGTATATTTAGCTTGAAATCCATAAATATTATTAGCATTTTCCTTTAATTATATTGTTTTATTGTGATATTATGCGGGTATTTGCGATATTTCAGGTTTTGCGTTCATATTGAGACTATTTGTGAAAAAGAAAGAAATGGAGCTAAAATCACTACTATTTGTGCCTAAAAGATGAAAAAGGGATGCTGAAGCAAGAAAGGGGTGCAAAGAAGGCCCAATTGTGCATACTACAAGTCCAGCCCACAAAGAAGCCAATTGTGTGTGGCCCAAATCATCCCAGCACGTGGAGACGCACGTCTCCAACGTCCCTATGCCACCTCACCAAAAGGAGACGCATGTCTCCAGCTACCTCCTGGATATTCTCCACTTGAGACGCACGTCTCAAGTCGTTCAAAGGGTCTCCTCAAAAAGTGGAGACGCACGTCTCCAAGCCCCAGTCAAGAGAAGCTCCTCCTTTCACGCGTTTCAACTGCAGACCCTCAGCTATAAATAGAGGTTGCTACTTCAGTTCAAAGTGTCCGATTTTCTGCTAACGAAGTGCTGCCGAAATTATTCTGTGACCATCATTTATTTTCCTGCCTTCAATTCAACTGCTTTAATTTTCTCATAGCAATTTCCACACCGGAGATTGTTGTGAACCTTTTATAAATCTAGCCTTACGTTAGATTTATCTTTTATATTCCTTGTTTTAAATTTCTGCCCGATAATTTCCGAAGAACGATCCAGCCATCCTGTGGTGGAAGTTTGAGTACTTCAAGATTCAATTCAATTCAGATTTATTTTATTTCAGGTTTATTATTTACCGCCTTTATTTATATTATTATTGCATGATATATTGTATGCCATTTAACATGCCTTTTATTATAAACCAAATGAATTTATGCATGTTTAACCATATTAATATGTCTGGCTAATAAATTAAGGTATCGGTATGTAAAGTAAGTTAACCGTGGGATCCGAAATAAATTGGCTTAATTATGTTTTATTAAATATCACTTGTTTTTGGTTTGTATGTCTAATTTAATTAGTAAGTCTTAGAACCAATAGAGCGACAGTTTGAGGGGTTAAGACGGTCAAAGGTTAAAATCAATAGAGCGAAAGTTTGAGATCTTTAACTGGATAGTAGACATAGGACATTAGTTTTAAGGATGGCGAAAGCGTATTAAAACTAATTAGAACTTATTTATTTTCAAAAAATGTTTTTACACCCGCGCGGGATGGCGAAAGCGTACGTTAGGGATATTAGCATGCTCCGAGTCAACAGAGCGAGAGTTTGAGATTAGGAGATTTAAATAGATAACAACTTCATAAAACAAGCATTTTATTAATTACGTTGTTTCCAAAAAGCTTTTCTAAATCTAATGGGATGGCGAGAGCGTACGTTACGAGTTAGGACAGTAGTCTGAGTCAACAGAGCGAGAGTTTGAGAGGAGGACTTTTAATCAATTGAATTAATAAAGATTTTTAATCGAATTAATACATTAGCCAATGGACCTTCGGATCGCCTAAAGTTAAACGAAATACATACTGATATCCGCCTATTATTATATTTCTTAGAATTCACAATCACTTCCCCTTAGAAACAATCAAAATATTAGTAGCCTTAGCTTTACATAGTAACCTTAGATAACGGTAGATCGATTCATAGTCCCTGTGGATTCGATATCTTTTAAAACTACACGACACGACTGTGCACTTGCAGTCATCAGATTAATAGACACGTAAAGTCGCGATCATTTTATTTGTTTCATTAGTTACATATCTTATTTTCAGATTATGTTAAACCACGATTTTGGTGGAGTTTATTTTTGTTGTGGCCTTAGAGCCATTGAAGTGAATTATTTTGAACTTCCGCTATTTATTTTGATCGCTGAGCAATAATGATGAAGTGACTTGATACTTCATGAGTTTTTTTATGAGATGTGACATTCCTACTTGTGTGTACTTTGATTATTTCACAAATTATTTTATAATTAATTAATGGGAAAGTAGGGTGTTACACCTCACATGTTTCACCCTGAGACCATACGTTCTCAAACCTGAATATATATATATATATATATATATATATATATCTCCTCTTCCTATCTAACTTATTTCTATCAGCCTCAAGAGTAATACTTAAAACTGCATGATCTAAACTAAACCAAGATGATGGACCTGGGTTGCAGAAAATCTAGTTATGAAATCCAAAACTGCAAGGCCCTTATCAAGTCTGCATTAGATGTTCTCTTCATCAGTTCTGCCATGTGACCATGTGAACTTGTATCCCTCAAACCCTAAATCATGAAGCTCACATAATTCAAGACTTTGCCTACCCCATTGAAAGTGGTTGAAAGTTTTATTGTTCCTTTCAATCTTCTCATTGCTTGCAAGTATGTCATTAAAATCCACAAAACAAAGCCATTCCGTAAAAGCCAAGTTCTCTTTTTACTTTGTTACTCTGGAAATCCATAGATCCCCAAGAAGAACCGAAGTTGGTTCCCTTCCTCATCAATTATTAAGCCCCCTTTATGATTGAGAGAGTAAGAATAAATTGTTAGATTTAAGGTATCATTCCACTGTAAAGATAAGTTGTCTTCCCTCTCTTTCCCATGTCCTTTATACTCCACTGAAAGGCAACAATCAAAACCAAATTTTATTCATATAGACTTTGTTTTTTTATCCTTCAAGCGAGTCTCCATCAGGAACACCAAATTGGGCTTTTCTAGTCTGAGGAGCCTTAACAGGGCTCTAACTGCACAGGGATTCCCCAAACCACTGTAGTTCCAACTCAATATTTTCATTGGTTTAGGCGGTATTTGTAACACGCCAATTCTAACCAAAGCATTTAGGCAAGAAAATATCAGAGTGTTAAAATTTCATACAACACAATTAGGATGTTACACTAAGTAACCAAACAAACACCTAGAAAACAAACGGACATCAGCGATGCCAAAAGCATACAACACCTGCCAATAAAACGATACATAACACACGGAAGATATGAACACATATATATATATATATATACATATAGCTCTCACTCTCAAAGAGGAGTTTTCCAAAATAAAGTGTTTACAATGCACATCAGCACATTATCACATATACATGTTCAAAGAGTCATATATAAATAAATAACAACAGACTCCCAACTCCCCGGTGTTACGTATCAGAGCAACCGACAAGACCAACTGGAGAACTACCTCTTCCAAAATACTCCCAAAGCGGATAATCTGCAGGATGCCACTCAAGCATCAAATCAGCAGAAGGGTGAGAATATAATTCATAATGAAAAGCATGGCAAATATAGTAATACCAACAAGTATCATCAAGAATCATACAACAAGGTAATCCACTCATTTAACCACAATCGATATATAAGTAATGCGACACATGAATGAAAACATAATTATAAAGACAGACAATGATGAATGAGACTCGACTATGCATATGCATGTGGTACCAAATCCGGAGTAAACTCCTCCTTGTCATTATGCCAAATACACCTGGCCGAGCATTATGCTGGGACTTTATTCCACTCAGGAAGCCCGCAGGTTGTCGTCATCGAGCATGTAGCTCCCACTGATGACCTCTTGCCACTCAGGCTAATATACCGTTACCGAGCATTAAGCTCCTACTGGTAACCAATGCCCGCAGGCCATCTGTTAACAGCATTCCGCCATTAACGAATTGAAATGTTATGATGCGCAAATATATGACTCTATTACATGACAACAACATCATCAACAATATAACACGATCATACACTCACATTACATCGTTTATATTCTATCCAAAAGGATACATCACCAATTAATAACATCGTTATCAATTACATCACACCATATTTACCATACGGGCATTAATAAGCACACAGCACACATTCACCGTCAAAACATACTGGCCACATCGGCATAAATGATCGCATAATTGCATCACATCAAATTAATATTTGTTAGAACAAGATTTGTTCTGATCAATATTCTTAGTTTTGATGATAACAAGGATATGAATTTTGTGTGAGATAATGTGGTACTCTAATACATTGCAATTTCCCTTTCAGGAAATATATAAAGAGTATGCACAAATCAGCGCTCAGAAGCTTTGTCTCAGAAGGTTCAGCATGCAACATCAGAACATGGTCTGGCAAGACATCAGAAGATGGTCAAAGCAGAATCAGAACATGGGTCTATGGAAGCATCAGAAGAACTTGAGATCAGAAGCAGAAGCACTGAAGTTCTCATGGTATCACGCTCAGAAGCACTTCAAGGTCAGAAGACAAGAAGATGCTTTGCACCAAGCTGTTTGACTCTGATGATATTCAAACGTTGTATACACAAACATCAGATCAGAAGAAAGTACAGGTGGCAGGCTACGCTGACTGACAAAAGGAACGTTGGAAGCTATTAAAGGCAACATCAGTAGACACAGCGTGAACAAGGCTCGAGGTAGTTGACAAAAGCGTGAAACATTAAATGCAATGCTGTACGGAATACGCAAAGCATTAAATGCTCCCAACGGTCATCTTCTCAAGTGCCTATAAGTATGAAGTTCTGATGAGAAGCAAGGTTGACGATTTGCTAACAATTAACTTGCTGAAACGCTGTTCAAACTCAAAGCTCAGAAACTTCATCTTCATAAAAGCTCACTACATTGCTGTTGTAATATATTAGTGAGATTAAGCTTAAACGATAAGAGAAATATCACTGTTGTGATTATAGCTTTTCAGAAGCATTTGTAATACTCTTAGAATTGATTACATTAATTTGTAAGTAACTAGAGTGATCAAGTGTTGATCAGGATACTCTAGGAAGTCTTAGCTTGTGTCTAAGCAGTTGTAATTAGAGTGATCACGTGGTGGTCAGGATACTCTAAGAAAGTCTTAGCTTGTGTCTAAGCATTTGTTCCTATAGTGATCAGGTTGTGATCAGGATACTCTAGAAGACTTAGTCGCGGACTAAGTGGAAAACCATTGTAATCGGTTGCGTTTAGTGGATTAAATCCTCAGGTGAGGTAAATCACTCCGTGGGGGTGGACTGGAGTAGTTTAGTTAACAACGAACCAGGATAAAAATAACTGTGCAATTAATTTTTATCGTCCAAGTTTTTAGACTACACTTATTCAAACCCCCCCCCCCCTTTCTAAGTGTTTTTCTATCCTTCAATTGGCATCAGAGCGCCGGTTCTGAGGTACAAGCACTTAACCGTGTTTAGAAAAGATTCAGGAAGAGAAAAACATTAAGTCAAGATGGTTGAGACTCCACCACCTTCATCTACATCTACATCTGGCTCTACTGAGCAATACAATGGTAACAATGGTTATACTAGACCACCAGTATTTGATGGTGAAAACTTTGAATACTGGAAAGATAAACTGGAAAGTTACTTTCTTGGTCTAGATGGTGAACTATGGGATCTTCTGATGGATGGTTACAAACATCCAGTGAAAGCCAGTGGCGTAAGGCTTACAAGGCAAGAAATGGATGATGATCAAAAGAAGCTTTTCAAGAATCATCATAAATGTAGGACTGTTTTGCTGAATGCTATCTCTCATGCTGAGTATGAGAAGATATCTAACAAGGAAACTGCCCATGATATATATGAGTCATTGAAAATGACCCATGAGGGAAATGCTCAAGTCAAGGAGACTAAAGCTCTTGCTCTAATCCAGAAATATGAATCTTCAAGATGGAGGATGATGAAGATATTGAGAAGATGTTCTCAAGATTTCAAACTCTAACTGCTGGATTGAGAGTTCTGGATAAAGGCTACACCAAGGCTGATCATGTAAAGAAGATTATCAGAAGCTTACCCAGAAGATGGGGTCCAATGGTGACTGCATTCAAGATTGCCAAGAATCTGAATGAAGTTTCTTTGGAAGAGCTTATCAGTGCCTTGAGAAGCCATGAAATAGAGCTGGATGCAAACGAGCCTCAGAAGAAAGGTAAGTCTATTGCATTAAAATCTAATGTTAAAAAATGCACTAACGCTTTTCAGGCTAGAGAAGAAGATCCTGAAGAATCAGAATCTGAAGAAGAAGATGAAATGTCCATGATCTCCAGAAGGGTAAACTAACTCTGGAAGAGCAAGCAAAGGAAGTTCAGAAGCTTCAGAAGTTCAAAGAGATTTGAACGTGGAGAATCTTCTGGTGACAGAAGATCTGACAAGAAGAAGGTTGTCTGCTATGAGTGCAATGAGCTTGGACATTACAAGAACGAGTGTCCAAAACTTCAGAAGGAGAATCCCAAGAAGAAGTTTCATAAGAAGAAAGGTCTTATGGCAACATGGGATGATTCTGAATCAGAATCAGAATCATACTCTGAAGGAGAGCAGGCCAACTTCGCGCTGATGGCTACAGAAGATGATGGATCAGAATCTACATCAGAATCAGATTCTGAAGAGGTATTTTCTGAACTATCTAGAGAAGAGTTAGTTTCCAGTCTAACAGAACTTCTGGAACTCAAGGCTCATCTTAGTATCAAATACAAAAAGCTGAAGAAGCAGTTTGAATTTGAAACTAAGAAGCTGGAAGTGGAAAATTCTGAACTGAAGGAAAAAGTTTTAAATCTATCCAAAGATAGTGGATCTCCTTCTGAAACAGAAAAATCCATTCCTAGCATGAATCATATTCTGAAAGAATATGACTCGAGCTTCAGAAAGTTCTTATCTAGAAGTATTGGCAGAAGTCATCTTGCTTCTATGATATATGGTGTTTCTGGAAACAGAAGGTTTGGTTTTGGCTATGAGGGTGATGCCTCACATAAATTTGAACCTGTTGATGATCTGAAGATCACATACAAGCCATTGTATGATCAGTTCAAATATGGCCATGCACATGATATTAGGCTCACTTCACATGCACAGAAGTTTAACACTGTTCACACCAAGAAGCTTGTGACACATCCTAAGAAATATCATGCTGACAAACCTAAAGAATATCATGTTGTTCCTCCTGTTAAATATTTTGCTAAACCCAAGTTCAATCAGAACTTGAGGAGAACTAACAAGAAAGGACCCAAGAAATTGTGGGTACCTAAGGAGAAGATAATTTCTGTTGCAGATATCCTTGGCGGCAAAGAGGACAAAAAGCAAAATGTCATGGTACCTGGACTCTGGGTGCTCGCGACACATGACGGGAAGAAGGTCTACATTCCAAGACCTGGTGCTTAAACCAGGTGGAGAAGTCAAGTTTGGAGGAGATCAGAAGGGCAAAATCATTGGCTCTGGAACCATAAGTCTTGGTAACTCTCCTTCCATAACTAATGTACTTCTTGTAGAAGGATTGACGCATAACTTATTGTCCATAAGTCAATTAAGTGACAATGGTTATGATATAATCTTCAATCAAAAGTCTTGCAAGGCTGTAAGTCAGAAGGATGGCTCAATCCTATTTACAGGCAAGAGAAAGAACAACATTTATAAGATTAATCTTTCTGATCTTGAGAAGCAGAAGGTGACTTGTCTTATGTCTGTTTCTGAGGAGCAATGGGTCTGGCACAGAAGATTAGGTCATGCTAGTTTGAGAAAGATTTCTCAGATTAACAAACTAAATCTTGTCAGAGGACTCCCTAATCTGAAATACAAATCAGATGCTCTTTGTGAAGCATGTCAGAAGGGCAAGTTCTCCAAACCTGCATTCAAGTCTAAGAATGTTGTCTCTTCCTCAAGGCCGTTAGAACTTTTGCACATTGATCTGTTTGGTCCTGTCAAAACAGCATCTGTCAAAGGGAAGAAATATGGATTAGTCATCGTTGATGATTATAGCCGCTGGACATGGGTAAAGTTCTTGAAACACAAGGATGAGTCTCATTCAGTGTTCTTTGAATTATGCACTCAGACCCAAACTGAGAAGGAGTGTAAAATCATAAAGGTCAGAAGTGATCATGGTGGTGAATTTGAGAACAAATTCTTTGAGGAGTTCTTCAAAGAAAATGGTATTGCCCATGATTTCTCTTGTCCTAGAACTCCACAACAAAATGGAGTTGTAGAACGAAAGAATAGGACTCTACAAGAAATGGCCAGAACCATGATCAACGAAACCAATATGGCTAAGCACTTCTGGGCAGAAGCAATAAACACTGCATGTTATATTCAGAATAGAATCTCTATAAGACCTATTCTAAATAAGACTCCTTATGAATTGTGGAAGAACAGAAAGCCCAACATTTCATATTTTCATCCTTTTGGATGTGTATGTTTTATTCTGAACACTAAAGATCATCTTGGTAAGTTTGATTCTAAGGCACAAAAGTGTTTCCTTCTTGGATATTCTGAACGCTCTAAAGGCTACAGAGTATACAATACTGAAACATTGGTTGTAGAAGAATCAATCAATATCAGGTTTGATGATAAGCTTGGTTTTGAAAAACCAAAGCAGTTTGAGAATTTTGCAGATATAGATATTGATATATCAGAAGCTGTAGAACCAAGAAGCAAAGCTGCAGAAGCTGGCAGTCTCAGAAGCAATGGATCATAAGATCAAGTTGCTGCATCTTTAGAGAATCTCAGGATTTCTGAAGAGTCAACAGTCAGAAGGTCACCTAGACTTGCTTCAGCTCATTCAGAAGATGTGATCCTTGGGAAGAAAGATGATCCCATCAGAACAAGGGCATTCCTTAAGAACAATGTTGAATGTCAATTAGGTCTGGTTTCTCTGATCGAGCCAACTTCTGTTGATCAAGCTCTAGAAGATACAGACTGGATAATTGCCATGCAAGAAGAGTTAAATCAGTTTTCAAGGAATGATGTTTGGGATCTTGTTCCAAGACCTAAAGGATTCAATATTATAGGAACAAAATGGGTTTTCAGAAACAAGCTGAGTGAGAAAGGTGAAGTGGTAAGAAACAAAGCCAGACTGGTGGCTCAGGGTTATAGTCAGCAAGAAGGGACTGACTATACAGAAACCTTTGCACCAGTGGCCAGGTTAGAATCTATTCGTCTATTAATTTCTTTTGCCACTCAACACAACATCACTCTTTATCAGATGGATGTTAAGAGTGCCTTCTTAAATGGTTACATAGATGAAGAAGTTTATGTCCATCAACCTCCTGGTTTTGAAGACTCCATGTCTCCAAATCATGTTTTCAAATTAAAGAAATCACTATACGGATAGAAACAAGCTTCTAGAGCTTGGTATGAACGTTTGAGCTCTTTCCTTCTGGAAAATGGTTTCACTAGAGGAAAAGTGGACACTACTCTCTTCTGTAAAACATTTAAAAAGGATATTTTAATTTGTCAAATATATGTTGATGATATTATTTTTGGAACATCTAATGCTACACTTGGAAAGGAGTTTGCTGAGTCTATGCAGGCTGAGTTTGAGATGAGCATGATGGGTGAACTCAAGTATTTCCTTGGGATTCAAATCAATCAAACATCAGAAGGAACGTATGTTCATCAAACCAAGTATGTGAAAGAACTTCTGAAGAAGTTTAATCTTTCTGACTGCAATGAAGCCAAAACTCATATGCATCCAACATGCATACTAGGTAAGGATGAGGTAAGTAAGAAGGTAGATCAGAAGTTGTACAGAGGTATGATTGGATCTCTTCTATATTTAACTGGTTCTAGACCTGACATTCTGTTCAGTGTTTGTTTGTGTGCTAGATTCCAATCAGATCCTAGAGAATCTCACTTAACTGTTGTTAAGAGAATTCTAAGGTATTTGAAAGGTACTACTAATGTTGGTTTAGTCTACAGAATATCTGAAGAATACAACTTAGTAGGATTCTGTGATGCTGACTATGCTGGAGATAGAATAGAAAGAAAGAGCACTTCTGGAAGTTGTCAATTTCTTGGAAGTCATCTGATCTCATGGTACAGCAAGAAGCAAGCTACTATTGCCCTCTCAACAACAGAAGCAGAATATGTTGCTGCTGCTGGATGTAGCACACAAATGCTCTGGATGAGAAGTCAGCTAGAAGATTATCAGATATATGAGAGTAACATTCCTATTTTCTGAGATAATACTTATGCTATATGTTTATCTAAGAATCCTATCTTACATTCAAAAGCTAAACATATTGAGATTAAACATCATTTCATAAGGGACTATGTTCAGAAGGGTGTTATATCTTTAAACTTTGTGGATACAGACCATCAATGGGCTGATATCTTTACAAAACCCCTTGCTGAAGATAGGTTTAAGTTCATTCTGAAGAATATCAGTATGGATTTATGCCCAGAATGAGAAGATGAGAAGATCTTATGTATGAGTATCTTCTGAAATGAGATTGGATTAGTCTTTTATAAGAAGTTCTGATTGTAATCAATTAGAAGTAGTGATTATGTTATTACTAACGTTTCATTGTCTAAGTTGACTCAGAATCTCTTTAAAAGTAAAACAGCTGTAACTGGCTATCCAGATGGTAAACACGTGTTCACTATTTCTGGACAAGCGTGCGTGCAGTTGAGGAGGCGCCTTTCCTAGGTAACTGTTCTATCACTTCATTTGTCATAATTTCTCTCTCCTCTTGTCACGTAACATTAAATGCCATTCATCATTTCTTTTATTTTCTTTTTCGTTTTTATATCCGTCAAACATTTCCCTTCCCTAGAACGTTTCCTTCCCCACATTTCCTCTATTTATTTCTCCATTTCTTTGCATTCTTCAATCAATCTTTGCGCTCTCTCTCTTTCTCTCACTTTTCTATGAATATCTTTTGCGTAAACCCTAGTTCATTCTTCATCGATCTAGCGTTCATCATGAATCCTTCGCCTAGTTCTCTTCATCAAAACTTTAAACCAGTTGAAGAAACTAAGTCTCAAAAGTGGCTGATCTATTTGAATAGAACGGATGGAAGGGTTAAATGGTTACAGGATGAGAAACATATCTCGGGATGGCATTCCAAGTTTTTCTCAAGTCAGATCTCTTCTTTGATGCTGTCATCAACATTTGTCCAAAGGAAGAAGACTTTCTTGAGATATTGGATGAAGTTAGGTTCCATAAGGACTTAACTTCTATGTTAAGGGAAAGCCCATCTGAGAATACGCTCTCTCCTGGTGAACTGTTCTCAGTTCCTCCTTTGTATTCATTTACTTCTTTCTCTGGGAGCTGCTCAGGCATGTAGAGTTTCAAGATTTGATGACCAAGCAAGAGCAAGAACAACGCTGGGATTCATGATATACTGGCTTAGATTAGGACTAGGCTAGGGTTGTAGTCTTTGTGTCCTTGTAGTTTTCTTTGCTTGTTGTGTAACACCCCATTTCTACCCGGCAATTATATATAAAAATCAGAGTTTTCAAAATTTCTCAATAAACAAATGAGGCGTCACATAATCAAAACAAAACCAATCACCTCGTCGCATAAAGCGGATACATAGCACATTTAAAATAGAATAACTTATTTTATTAAAACACAGCGGAATCACTTAAGAATGTATTCAATAAAATATCTTCAGTTAACTTATCATTTTGTTCAACCAAAATGAAACAATTAAACAACAACATCATGAATGACATAAATCGTTCCCCCCAGAGTGCTACGTATCAGAGCGACAACCGATTCGAGTAACGACAACTAAATCTTCATACTTGAATACCTGCACGTTACCAATATAAAGGCAACGGCGAAACAAGAGAAAAGGGTGAGATATCAAATCATATAAGTGGGCATATGATAAATTGCATGCTAGGATTCAGACATATAAAATCATCACATCACAAGTATCAATAGCTACTATACACATCATACTTCTACAGTTCATTAATCTCACATACTTTTCATCACACAACAAGTCATAATCATGTAAATAGTATCATCTAATAAATTTCACATATTCAAGTAAGCACAAAATTCAATAGTATAATACTCAAAAGATTCAATACTATTATCCCAAATATATACGCAATCCATCATTATCACATATTCACACGTTTAACCAATTATATATCAAAACATCACCAATTTCAATTATCCCATCTCATGTACACATGACAATCACATAAATGCATATATTCAAACATCACTTAACCTCAATGTGACTCAATGCAAGACATGTGACTCTATGCATGTGGTACCCAATGTGGACCCAAAGTTCCACCGCTTCCGATTCATATAGAATCTAGCCACGCTTCAGATCCGGACAAGATCAAAGCCACCAAATGTAAACATATAGTTTACCGCTTCCGATTCACTTTAGAATCTAAGCCTCGCTTATGTTTCAAAGCAAACCACCTTTGTTTCAAGGCATCCATGATATGAATGTATGTACAATGTTAATCAAACATATGCAATTAAGATCATCTCTACCATCTTAATATTTAGCATATCACAATAATTCAACTCGATGAATTATCCACCAATTGTACACAACATTCACAACACATACATATCATTCACATATAAAAGGTCAATTAATCAATTACGATTTACAAAATCCAATTAACACTTGTAACCATACTATCTCATGTTAATTCTCATTTTGCCAAATATATATGAACATACACATTTAAAATCAAGCAATTAATCATTAAAATTAATGCTATCCAACTACCCATAGAGAATCAATATCAAAACAACATCATTGACATAATAATATATATTTCTCAACATACATATTCAATCAAAACACAATTACGGATAAATTCTCAAAATATCGTAATTTACCGACAAACCAAATAGTTAATCTAATTCCAAATTATATTCTAATCAATTAAACACATTGAAATTAATTCAACTATTAATTTAATCAACCAATTAATAATCACACTATATTAATTTAATTCACTTCTATTTCTACTCTATTTCCAATTTCCTAGCATTCTATTGCTCAAGACCATTTTTATTAAAAAGAATATCGCGCTAGCTTTCTAACGCCTCGAACGGAGACTCAAACGGAGTTACGATTCAAAAAAAATATGAATTGTTAAAGTTCCAATGAAAAAAAACAAACACTGACATTATACACTAACAACTCTAAACATGTCAGAATTACTCAAAACAAATAAAAATATGACTCTTAATAATTCAAAACAACTCTAACAACTTATTGTCAACTCTAACAACTCTATTGACAACTCTAACAACTCTATTGACAATTCTATTAAATTATTATAATTTATTTATAAAGAATATTTAAACCAAACACAATTTCGGTCGATTCGTAAAATATCACAATTTCAACAAAATAACACCACCATGTTAATCTACTAATTAAACTTAGCTACCACGTAAATTTTTATCAAATTCCGGACAACTAATTATACCGCTTAATTCGGCTATTTCGATCGAACGAGACTGCTTAATATTTCATTAGTCCTATAATTCCTACTGTTTCTAACAGGTAACTCATTTATCTCATTTCATGGTTCCAAAACATGACTCTAAAATATTTGTTTAACTTAAATGAACTAATTAGTATCATTGCTCATAAATATATGTTAGACTTAATATACTGCACCTAATATATATATATATAACAGAAACACTAATGAAAATTGCCAGACGTCATCCAAGCCAAGGTTGTGCCGGCATCAATACAAGCCACAAGGGGCTGCCGTATATCGTGATGATATAGTGACGTCTGTCACTATTTGTTCAACCCATTTTCACGCACAACAACAACAGAAACGGTGGAAAATAAATACAATGTTATCCAATGTAATCAATTCAATCTCTAAATCTATGTAAAATCAATGAAAAGCAACAGCAAACATGCTTCCTATTTACGGAACAGTAAGTTCAAACAATCAACAATGAACATATACGGTTTCTAGCGACGATTAACACAAGCAAAGGCAATAAATTTACACACCCAAATACCCACATACAAATTGTTCATGAGCCCCATTATAGGAAGAGAATCCCACCCTTACCTTATCAATGGGTCTCTATTTGCATCTTCAATTAGCATCATGGATGAAAATTTCCAAGCTTCTTCTTCTTCATTGCTTGCCTCTTTCTCCTCTATTCTTGTTTCCTCCCAAATGACAACACTACTCTTTCTCATCTCTAAAACCCTAATATAAAACCAATTGGGCTTAGTGTTTAAGTCTCCTCTCTTTATTTAATATCCTCCAAAATTAATTTAGGCCCAATAAGAGATATAACTCAAATAATCAATTATATCACTTATAATAATAATTCCTTCAATATAATAATTCCGACTTATAAATAATATTATTCTTAATATTATTTTCTGACTATCCGACTTCGATTTATATAATTCCAAATACGCCCTTAAATAACACCGACAATCCAAATTCGACTAAATCAAATATTTAAATCCTTCAATAATTTAATTAACCAATTTAATTAATTTCGGGGTGTTACAACTCTCCCCCACTTAGAATATTTTCGTCCTCGAAAATTGGCTCAACACCATCCAAACACAAACCTCGTATCCAAATATCAATCTCTAAATCGCGCTTGGTAACACTTCGATCACTACCTCTTTGTCACAAC
Source organism: Vicia villosa (assembly GCF_029867415.1). Lineage (NCBI taxonomy): Eukaryota > Viridiplantae > Streptophyta > Magnoliopsida > Fabales > Fabaceae > Vicia > Vicia villosa. The sequence goes on from NW_026705072.1 coordinate 320,798, forward strand.
AATGATTCTCATGAACATAAACACATTACAGTTCTTACCAGTTTTGCAATAATCAACGACTCAAGGCAGTATTTTGGCGCATCACACTTATTCCAACAGTCCATCAATCCAAATATCAAGATAACTCATCTTTACCGACTTCTGGCATATAGTTTCTTACTCCCTCAAGCCTTACAACAACAGTGTCACCCAAGGCTTCCGCTGCTCAACTCTGATAATTCTCTTTTAAGTCACCATTCTCGATAATATTTCGTCCACTTATATGGTTCACAAATTCTCGATCCAATACAAACTTTCTTCAATACTCATCCTGACATCGTGGTTTACATGATAATTCCAATCTTTCACTTTGTGACACTCGCTTGCATAAAACGTACCACACCGATTGTTAATCTCGTCTAATTCTAACTCAACCATCCCTCTTACCAAGCTACACAAACTAATGGGCGACTATCTTCACAATAAAATATAGATATTCTTTCTACACTATTAAGACAACAAGACAAATCTATAACGTCCAACACAAGTTTCGTCTACCATTAACAATAGATTGAGGGTGATCAGTTCCCCAATTTGCCAATTAGTATCCGACAACCTTAGTGGAGTATAAATCGTTGTTACATCATAATAGCGTTCTTTCCGAATTTCCACTTAAATCCAATAACACGACGTAATCCAATGATTCACTTTGGGTTTTCACAACTCCCACAACATCTTACCTTATTGATCGATTTTGTCGATGAGACACCGACGTCCAAACATAATACAAAAGTCTGATTCATAATCACTTAGCATCACACAATTCGTTTCGTCTCAACCGAAGTTCTCCTCACGATAAACTGGCAGTAGAAATTCCATACAGTCCTTCTTTTATACACACCGCCACTTTTGGCATCCCAAATACGACTTCTATCATCCCTAAGTCTGACTTTTTCTTTGCTACTACTTCACTCTTCCTTAAAAATCATCAGTACTCAAATCATCTTTAATACCGAACATCTTTTTATCTCATCTTAATCATCAACAACAAGTTTTGCTTAACTTCACTCCAGACATTTGCGGTAATAACCATTCTTATTCAACACGCTTACACATTTCCATAATGTATAATACAACTTCACCTCTTAGTAGGCTCAAATGGTACTTCCAACCGATACTCGAAACTCAAGATACAAATCTCTGACGTTAATTTGAATTGTAAACATCGACGTCAAGCATCGACAATTTTTATGTTATCTCCCAAACTCCTCAAATAACTTCGACGACAAACTGCACCCCATCCCAACATCATCATGTCAAAATCAAATCTATTACGACTGCAGCAATCATTCTTATAATACACTTTATCTCGTTATCTTTCTGGCGCTTCAAACGGAGTTCATATCAGATATTCAAAAACCAAGCTACACGCATTCTCGAGTACCAACTCGGGTTCGCGATTCACAACACTTCATACATCGACTATGTCCGTTAATCACTTATACGAGTCTAACATAAAGTCTACCACAACTTTATCACTTTAACACTTGTCAAACACCAGCATCAGACGCAAAGGTTAAACACACTGACAAGTTCTCAGTCCTCAACCGTGCTGAACATCGCCACTCTCTAACTTCTGTCTCCCAAAATTATCCTTAACTTCACACCGTCTTCGACTCTGGGTAACATCCAAAACTCTCAACAACACTTGCATCTTCTCTTGTCAACAGCATACATGACCATCCCTTACAACAGAAACATCTTTGAAAAGTAAAACTTCTCCCCCACTTGGAATCAAACCAATCCCTGCAACAAAGCAACCAAGTACTGACAGTGTTTCACACACATGTCACGTACTAAGGAATAAAACACTGACAATATTCAACTATCACACAACTCAACTGACTCGATAACTTGGCCGGACGGACCGACCTGCTCTGATACCACTATTGTAACACCCCATTTCTACCCGGCAATTATATATAAAAATCAGAGTTTTCAAAATTTCTCAATAAACAAATGAGGCGTCACATAATCAAAACAAAACCAATCACCTCGTCGCATAAAGCGGATACATAGCACATTTAAAATAGAATAACTTATTTTATTAAAACACAGCGGAATCACTTAAGAATGTATTCAATAAAATATCTTCAGTTAACTTATCATTTTGTTCAACCAAAATGAAACAATTAAACAACAACATCATGAATGACATAAATCGTTCCCCCCAGAGTGCTACGTATCAGAGCGACAACCGATTCGAGTAACGACAACTAAATCTTCATACTTGAATACCTGCACGTTACCAATATAAAGGCAACGGCGAAACAAGAGAAAAGGGTGAGATATCAAATCATATAAGTGGGCATATGATAAATTGCATGCTAGGATTCAGACATATAAAATCATCACATCACAAGTATCAATAGCTACTATACACATCATACTTCTACAGTTCATTAATCTCACATACTTTTCATCACACAACAAGTCATAATCATGTAAATAGTATCATCTAATAAATTTCACATATTCAAGTAAGCACAAAATTCAATAGTATAATACTCAAAAGATTCAATACTATTATCCCAAATATATACACAATCCATCATTATCACATATTCACACGTTTAACCAATTATATATCAAAACATCACCAATTTCAATTATCCCATCTCATGTACACATGACAATCACATAAATGCATATATTCAAACATCACTTAACCTCAATGTGACTCAATGCAAGACATGTGACTCTATGCATGTGGTACCCAATGTGGACCCAAAGTTCCACCGCTTCCGATTCATATAGAATCTAGCCACGCTTCAGATCCGGACAAGATCAAAGCCACCAAATGTAAACATATAGTTTACCGCTTCCGATTCACTTTAGAATCTAAGCCTCGCTTATGTTTCAAAGCAAACCACCTTTGTTTCAAGGCATCCATGATATGAATGTATGTACAATGTTAATCAAACATATGCAATTAAGATCATCTCTACCATCTTAATATTTAGCATATCACAATAATTCAACTCGATGAATTATCCACCAATTGTACACAACATTCACAACACATACATATCATTCACATATAAAAGGTCAATTAATCAATTACGATTTACAAAATCCAATTAACACTTGTAACCATACTATCTCATGTTAATTCTCATTTTGCCAAATATATATGAACATACACATTTAAAATCAAGCAATTAATCATTAAAATTAATGCTATCCAACTACCCACAGAGAATCAATATCAAAACAACATCATTGACATAATAATATATATTTCTCAACATACATATTCAATCAAAACACAATTACGGATAAATTCTCAAAATATCGTAATTTACCGACAAACCAAATAGTTAATCTAATTCCAAATTATATTCTAATCAATTAAACACATTGAAATTAATTCAACTATTAATTTAATCAACCAATTAATAATCACACTATATTAATTTAATTCACTTCTATTTCTACTCTATTTCCAATTTCCTAGCATTCTATTGCTCAAGACCATTTTTATTAAAAAGAATATCGCGCTAGCTTTCTAACGCCTCGAACGGAGACTCAAACGGAGTTACGATTCAAAAAAATATGAATTGTTAAAGTTCCAATGAAAAAAAACAAACACTGACATTATACACTAACAACTCTAAACATGTCAGAATTACTCAAAACAAATAAAAATATGACTCTTAATAATTCAAAACAACTCTAACAACTTATTGTCAACTCTAACAACTCTATTGACAACTCTAACAACTCTATTGACAATTCTATTAAATTATTATAATTTATTTATAAAGAATATTTAAACCAAACACAATTTCGGTCGATTCGTAAAATATCACAATTTCAACAAAATAACACCACCATGTTAATCTACTAATTAAACTTAGCTACCACGTAAATTTTTATCAAATTCCGGACAACTAATTATACCGCTTAATTTGGCTATTTCGGTCGAACGAGACTGCTTAATATTTCATTAGTCCTATAATTCCTACTGTTTCTAACAGGTAACTCATTTATCTCATTTCATGGTTCCAAAACATGACTCTAAAATATTTGTTTAACTTAAATGAACTAATTAGTATCATTGCTCATAAATATATGTTAGACTTAATATACTGCACCTAATATATATATATAACAGAAACACTAATGAAAATTGCCAGACGTCATCCAAGCCAAGGCTGTGCCGGCATCAATACAAGCCACAAGGGGCTGCCGTATATCGTGATGATATAGTGACGTCTGTCACTATTTGTTCAACCCATTTTCACGCACAACAACAACAGAAACGGTGGAAAATAAATACAATGTTATCCAATGTAATCAATTCAATCTCTAAATCTATGTAAAATCAATGAAAAGCAACAGCAAACATGCTTCCTATTTACGGAACAGTAAGTTCAAACAATCAACAATGAACATATACGGTTTCTAGCGACGATTAACACAAGCAAAGGCAATAAATTTGCACACCCAAATACCCACATACAAATTGTTCATGAGCCCCATTATAGGAAGAGAATCCCACCCTTACCTTATCAATGGGTCTCTATTTGCATCTTCAATTAGCATCATGGATGAAAATTTCCAAGCTTCTTCTTCTTCATTGCTTGCCTCTTTCTCCTCTATTCTTGTTTCCTCCCAAATGACAACACTACTCTTTCTCATCTCTAAAACCCTAATATAAAACCAATTGGGCTTAGTGTTTAAGTCTCCTCTCTTTATTTAATATCCTCCAAAATTAATTTAGGCCCAATAAGAGATATAACTCAAATAATCAATTATATCACTTATAATAATAATTCCTTCAATATAATAATTCCGACTTATAAATAATATTATTCTTAATATTATTTTCTGACTATCCGACTTCGATTTATATAATTCCAAATACGCCCTTAAATAACACCGACAATCCAAATTCGACTAAATCAAATATTTAAATCCTTCAATAATTTAATTAACCAATTTAATTAAATTCGGGGTGTTACATGTTGCACTTGTGTATCAGCATACATCTTCTGTAACTCTGTTTGGTTAATCAATGAAAAGCTTATTCTTCATAACTCTTGTACTTCTGCTTGTTTTATCAATGATTATTTGTTTTTCTTTCCTTTGTCGAATGCTTACATCTGAATCTTTTACATCCTTTTTGATGTTATGACAAAAAGGGGGAGAAATAGTGATAAATGATTTGATTTATATTAGCAGTTGCCGGGAAGAAAGCCCCCACATTTCTAACAGAAGCTGCAAGCTTCATATGTTTCTAAGTTGTTTTGCAGGATTGAAAGCTCAACATTAGAAGCAAAATCATGAGGAATCGCAAATTCTGTAAAAGGAATATGCTCATGGAAACTGAAGCAAGCTGAGTGCTATGAAGCTTCAGAATCAGAATCAGAAGGAAGAATGTTCAGATATTCTGATGATAGAATATGTTCTGATACATTCTATATGGCTTATATGGCTCTGATACATATTATGTGTTCTGAAACATATTTTATGTTCTGACTCATTCATGCTGACTTTTGTCGTTTAGTTTTGTTCTGTAACATTTCAGGATGTAGAGATGCTCTGATGATGCTCTGGTACATTCAACAATGTTCTGATACAATCTAGCATGAAGTGATGTAAGAAGAAATTCAAGCTCTGAAGCTGTCCCAGTGGAAGCAAGAATCAGAAGCTGTGGATGTTCTGAAGATCTAAAGAAATTCAAGTTCTGAAGCTGTCCGATGGAAGCAGAAGTCAGAAGCTGGGAATGTTCTGAAGATCAAAGAAATTCAAGTTCTGAAGTTGTCCGATGGAAGCAGAAGTCAGAAGCTGTGAATGTTCTGAGGATCTAAAGAAATTCAATGTTCTGAAGCTGTCCTATGGAAGCAGAAATCAGAAGTCATGAATGTTCTGAAGATCAAGCACTGTGAACGTCTCTACTGAAATACTCAGGGAAGTCTTTTATTTATAAAATTCTTCTAGTATTAATTTCAGGGGGAGATTGTTAATCTCAGGGGGAGACATATTCACATGCTTATGCTATAGCTGTGTAAATTGTCTTTAGCCGTCTGCTCTTTCTGATCGCAAATTCATATCATTTATATATGTTTTTGTCATCATCAAAAAGGGGGAGATTGTTAGAACAAGATTTTTTCTGATCAATATTCTTAGTTTTGATGATAACAAGGATATGAATTTTGTGTGAGATAATGTGGTACTCTAATACATTGCAATTTCCCTTTCAGGAAATATATAAAGAGTATGCACAAATCAGCGCTCAGAAGCTTTGTCTCAGAAGGTTCAGCATGCAACATCAGAACATGGTCTGGCAAGACATCAGAAGATGGTCAAAGCAGAATCAGAACATGGGTCTATGGAAGCATCAGAAGAACTTGAGATCAGAAGCAGAAGCACTAAAGTTCTCATGGTATCACGCTCAGAAGCACTTCAAGGTCAGAAGACAAGAAGATGCTTTGCACTAAGCTGTTTGACTCTGATGATATTCAAACGTTGTATACACAAACATCAGATCAGAAGAAAGTACAGGTGGCAGGCTACGCTGACTGACAAAAGGAACGTTGGAAGCTATTAAAGGCAACGTCAGTAGACACAGCGTGAACAAGGCTCAAGGTAGTTGACAAAAGCGTGAAACATTAAATGCAATGCTGTACGGAATGAGCAAATCATTAAATGCTCCCAACGGTCATCTTCTCAAATGCCTATAAGTATGAAGTTCTGATGAGAAGCAAGGTTGACGATTTGCTAACAATTAACTTGCTGAAACGCTGTTCAAACTCAAAGCTCAGAAACTTCATCTTCATAAAAGCTCACTACATTGTTGTTGTAATATATTAGTGAGATTAAGCTTAAACGATAAGAGAAATATCACTGTTGTGATTATAGCTTTTCAGAAGCATTTGTAATACTCTTAGAATTGATTACATTAACTTATAAGTAACTAGAGTGATCAAGTGTTGATCAGGATACTCTAGGAAGTCTTAGCTTGTGTCTAAGCAGTTGTAATTAGAGTGATCACGTGGTGGTCAGGATACTCTAAGAAAGTCTTAGCTTGTGTCTAAGCATTTGTTCCTAGAGTGATCAGGTTGTGATCAGGATACTCTAGAAGACTTAGTCGCGGACTATGTGGAAAACCATTGTAATCTGTTGCGATTAGTGGATTGAATCCTCAGGTGAGGTAAATCACTCCGTGGGGGTGGACTGGAGTAGTTTAGTTAACAACGAACCAGGATAAAAATAACTGTGCAATTTATTTTTATCGTCCAAGTTTTTAGACTACACTTATTCAAACCCCCCCTTTCTAAGTGTTTTTCTATCCTTCAATATTGGCCTTCGGCCCACAACTTCATCAATACATCATCAACAAGTTGTAATAACAACAATTCAACAATGATAATACATCATTCTCATAACAACAATTACTTGCCATAAGGCCACACATCATGTTAACAACAAACAACCAAACATCGTCACATATCAAGAATGAACATTCATTAATACATAACACATATGAACATGATCTCATGTTATCGACAACTAATCACATACCTCGTACCAATACGATAACATTCACACAACACATCATCATGATTTATCATGCACTAGTTCACAAAACCATTTATGAAAATCAACAAACAACTAATACATCCTACATCATCATATAGAGCATGGAAATAGCTTCCAAACGTTTCAAACGACACATAAAACGAACACCCGAGTCAAAAGATACGACTTTTCAAAGTTTGGAAAACATAAACATACTTCATATGTTAACCCTACTTAGTTCTACCACTAAATCCTAATAAAAATAATAGGAGACTACATCCTATGAATCATTTCATTAAATCTTAGTGTAGATTATTTCCTTAGCTTTCCAACGCTTCGAACGGCGACCAAATCGGAGCTACGAATCAAAAGTTATGATCGTTACAAAATCTGCCAAAAATTGGAAAAGCTGTAGGTCGACGCATGGAAAACATAGGTTGACGCATTGAACTCCTGTCACCCTCGGGTATGCGCACGCCGACCCAATAGGTCGACGCATTCATCATAAAACCCAGATTTTTGCCTTTTAGGCTGCACAGGTCGACGCAAACCTCTGTGTAGGTTGACCTAAGCTTCGTAGAAACCCTAAAATCACCATTTCCACCAACTAAACTCTTATAAACATTTCTCTAACACCTATACATCATTATAACATCAATACAACACATACATACCATAAAAACAACCTAAAATCAAACTTTTCATGGTTGATTCATCAATCTTTCTCAAAACCTAACATTTTCTTCAAACTCAATCAAGCCATGGAAATGGAAAAGAAAGCATGATCAATCATCATAACACAACAAGGATATCATTTAATCATCATACAATCATACTCAAACAAACATAGATCAAACAAAGACCATACAAGAAAGTTATGGAAATTGAACAAGAAGAAGAAGAACAAGAACAAGAACAAGACTATAAGAATCATACATCCAAGATAAATTAGATTCACCCCCTTACCCGACTATAGCGACGATCGGAACTCGATTCGGATGAAAAACCACCAATCTCCACTTTTTCTTCTTTTCCTCTTCTTCTTTCTCCCTTCCCTTTCTTTCTCTCTTCTTTCCTTTTCTGTTTTTCTTTCTTTTCTTTCTTTCTATCTCTCTTATCTCTTTTCTTATAAAGAAAATATCTACTTTACGGTCTAAACTCAATTGCTCAGAAAAACCCCAAAACGCCGAATATTACCTTAATAATATTTCTAGTACCAAAAATATAAAAACCTTCAATTAAATATTAGTCCTCCATCCCGAACTAATACCGACTGAAACGACTCCAAAAACGGTAAAATTCCAATAAACGTCACAAACGTCCAAATTAAGCATATACTTATTTTTCCGGGCGTTACAGTATTGGTCAACCAACACCACCTATGGTACTCGTAGTTTCACTTTTTCACCTCCGATTGATTGCTTCATCTTCTTCCCGCCACTTCCATAGTAATCCATTGAGCCTTCCATGATAACAACATCCACCGGCTATTGCTTTCCTCTTTTAGTAGCCATAATCTTCTTTGGGATTTCTTACTTTTCCTCTTTGTAATTTTCCTACTCCACTTATTTTTCTTCATTATGCCTTACGAGGATGCTTCAACCATCGCTTCAGATCTCAGCATTTTGCTGAAGCGGTAGAGTGACAAGCAAAAGTTTTGGAAATATTATTCCAGGAATTTGTCGTGTTCACAAAGAATGGCTGTAAAAATGTCATTCAATGATTTCTATGTTTTCGAGCTTGGGTTAAAATGGATTAAAAGCAAAAAGATATGAACAAAAGGAAACATAAATTCTTTCTTTAGAAAGAAATAACTCATCAGGCAAACGAATATACTCACTCCTCACAAACTTAAACCTATCGACCAGTTATACTCAACCTACAATATTCGTCAATGTCATAATGTATCTCTCACAACACTCACTATATCATCTCAGAGGCGATCTCTCAACCAACCTTAACAACACAGAAGACAACCGTCTTACTCGTGCCGACGATCTCTCAGCACAACACAACTAACACAAAGATGAAGGATAGAAAAACACTTAGAAAGGGGGGGATTGAATAAGTGTGACTTTAAATCTTGGACGATAAAAATAAATTGCACAATTATTTTTATCCTGGTTCGCTGTTAACGAAGCTACTCCAGTCCACCCCCGCAGAGATGATTTACCTCAACCTGAGGATTTAATCCACTAATCGCACGGATTACAATGGTTTTCCACTTAGTCCGCAACTAAGTCTTCCAGAGTCTTCTGATCACACACTGATCACTCCAGGAACAACTGCTTAGATACCCTCTAAGACTTTTTCTAGAGTCTACTGATCAACACGATCACTCTAGTTACAATCTGCTTAGTTCACTCCTAAGACTTTCCTAGAGTATACTGATCACACGATCACTCTAGTTCCTTACAACTTAATGTAATCTATTCAAGAGTTTACAAATGCTTCTTAAAAGCTATAATCACAAACTGTGATATTTCTCTTATCGTTTAAGCTTAATCTCACTAAGATATTACAACAGCAATGTAGTGAGCTTTGATGAAGATGAAGATTCTGAGTTTAGATTTGAACAGAGTTTCAGCAAGTTGATTTGAATTGTTTTGGTGCGAATCGTTAACTTTGCTTCTCATCAGAACTTCATATTTATAGGCGTTGGAGAAGATGACCGTTGAATGCATTTAATGCTTTGCGTGTTCCGTACAGCATCGCATTTAATGTTATACGCTTTTGTCAACTACCTCGAGCCTTGTTCACGCTGTGTCTACTGACGTAGCCTTTAGTAGCTTTTAACGTTCCTTTTGTCAGTCAGCGTAGCTTGCCACTTGTACTTCCTTCTGATCTGATGTTTGTGAATACAACGTTTGAATATCATCAGAGTCAAACAGCTTGGTGCATAGCATCTTCTGATCTTCTGACCTTGAAGTGCTTCTGAGCGTGATACCATCTTCTGAGCTTCAGTGCTTCTGATCTCATGTTCTTCTGATGCTTCCATAGACCCATGTTCTGATTCTGCTTCGACCATCTTCTGATGTCTTGCCAGACCATGTTCTGATGTTGCATGCTGAACCATTTGAGACAAAGCTTCTGAGCGCTGAATTATGCGTACTCTTTATATATATTTCCTGAAAGGGAAATTGCATTGGATTAGAGTACCATATTATCTTAAGCAAAATTCATATTATTGTTATCATCAAAACTAAGATAATTGATAAGAACAAATCTTGTTCTAACAATCTCCCCCTTTTTGATGATGACAAAAACATATATAAATGATATGAATTTGCGATCAGAAAGAGTAGACGGCAAAAGACAAATTACACAGCTATAGCATAAGCATATGAATATGTCTCCCCCTGAGATTAACAATCTCCCCCTGAGATAAATAATCTCCCCCTGAAATAAATACTCGAAGAACTTTGATAAAAGACTTCCCTGATTATTTCGGTAGAGACGATCATATAAGCTTCTGCCTTCAGAGAATTCATAGCTTCTGACTTCTGCTTCCATTGGACAGCTTCAGAACTTGAATTTCTTTAGATCCTTAGAACACTCACAGCTTCTGATTCCTGCTTCCATCGTGGACAGCTTCAGAACTTGAGTTTTCTGGATCTTTTAGAACATTCACATCTTCTGATTTCTGCTTCCCTCGGATAGCTTCAGAACTTTGAATGTCTACCAACATCACTTCATGCTAGATTTGTATCAGAACATTGTTGAATGTACCAGAGCATCATCAGAGCATCTCTACATCCTGAAATGTTACAGAACTAAAAACTAAACGGCAAAAGTCAGCATGAACGAGTTAGAACATAAAATGTATGTTTGAACACATTATATGTATCAGAGCCATATAGGCTGAAATAATGTATCAGAGCAAATAATGTATCAGAGCCATAACATTATATGTATCAGAGCAAATAGAATTTTGTCAGAACAGGATAGACAATGATATTCAAATTCTATTATCAGTGCTTCTGATTCATTCTTCTTTCTTGCTTCTGATCTCTGAAGCTTGACAGCACTCAGCTTGCTTCAGTTTCCAAGAGCTTATTCCTTTTACAGAATAACGCTTCTTATGGTTTTGCTTCTAGTGTTTGCTTCTGAAGATTCACTTCACTTCTCTGTACCTGCAAAACACTTAAACCATATAGAACTTGCAGTTCTTGTTAGTGAATGTGTGGGAGCCTCTTTACCCAGCAACTGATAGATTTAATCAAATCATTTATCATTTTATCTTCTCCCCCTTTTTGTCATAACATCAAAAAGAATATTTAAAAAGATTCAGATGCATAAAACGACAAATAGAATCACTGGAATGTAAATCAAAGAAACTTTTTCATTGATAATCAAAAAGGTTTACAAGAAATTCCTATGTTTAACAAGCAGAAGCAACAAGGAAAAGAAAACTACAAAGACCAAATCCTAGGACCCTAGCTAAGACAACGTCTGTGCCAGCATGCCATGAAGGAGTGAAACGCTTCATTGACTGCTTCTCGGGCTTTCAGGCGAGGAGTCAGGGAGACTTGGTTCTGATGCAGATCTTCCACCATCTTTACCAGAGACAGCATTCCCAGCAGGTGAAGATGAAGAGATTTCTTCAGAAGAGACTAAAGGAGAGGAAAGTTTAGATGAAGAGGAAGCTGAGTCTTGAAGGTCGAAAGATGAGGAAGAAGATGGAGATGATGGAGGGCTTTCACCAGGAGGATGAAACACTCGTCTAGAATAATTTCCAGACAACATTGCTTCGAATGGATTCACCTTGAGAGGATCATAGGTGATTTTGATCTTTTTGGGTTTGGAAGGTGATGTTTCAACAGCTTTTCTTTTGTTGTTTTGATCATTTTCATTATTTCCTGGGCTTGATGAAGAGTTCATGATGGGTTTGCAGAAAAATGAACAAGTAGGGTTTGATATGGAAGAGAGAGAGAGAAAAAAAAGATAGAGAAAGATGAGAGGGAAAGAGAAGAGTTTGAAGAGTATTTAAAAGGAAATAAAATGAAACGAATGATGACTAGCATTTAATGTTACGTGACGTGAGGAGAGATAATAAAGACAAATGAGGTGACTAGCACAGTTACCTATGGTCGGTGTCCCTTCAACTGCACGCACGTTTATCCATGAATAGTAACTACAGGTTTACCATCCCGAGATAAAACGTAACAGCTGTTTTGCTTTAAAAGAGGTTCTGAATCAACTTAGATAATGAAACGTTAGTAATAACCGAATCATAATTTCTAAAAGATTTCAATCAGAACTTCTGATTGGAAAATCACATTTCATTTCAGAAGATACTCATATATAAGAACTTCTCATCTTCTCATTCTGGGCATAGATCCATACTGATGTTCTTCAGAATGAATTTAAACCTATCTTCAGCCAGGGGTTTTGTAAAGATATCAGCCCATTGATGGTCTGTATCCACAAAGTTTAAAGAAATAACACCCTTCTGAACATAGTCCCTTATGAAATGATGTTTAATCTCAATATGTTTAGCTTTTGAATGAAGAATAGGATTCTTAGATAAACATATAGCAGAAGTATTATCACAGAATATAGGAATGTTACTCTCAAATATCTGATAATCTTCCAACTGACTCTTCATCCAGAGCATCTGTGTACTACAGCCAGCAGCAGCGACATATTCTGCTTCTGTTGTTGATAGAGCAATAGTTGCTTGCTTCTTGCTATACCAAGAGATCAAATGACTTCCAAGAAATTGGCAACTTCCTGAAGTACTTTTTCTTTCAATTCTGTCTCCAGCATAATCAGCATCACAGAATCCTACTAAGTTGTATTCTTTAGATTTTCTGTAAACTAAACCAACATTAGTAGTACCTTTCAGATACCTTAGAATTCTTTTAACAGCAGTTAAATGAGATTCTCTAGGATCTGATTGGAATCTAGCACACAAACAAACACTGAACAGAATGTCAGGTCTAGAAGCAGTCAAATATAGAAGAGATCCAATCATACCTCTGTATAACTTCTGATCTACCTTCTTACTTACCTCATCCTTACCTAGGATGCATGTTGGATGCATAGGAGTTTTGGCATCTTTGCAGTCCAGAAGATTAAACTTCTTCAGAAGTTCCTTCACATACTTGGTTTGGTGAACATATGTTCCTTCTGATGTTTGATTTATTTGTATTCCAAGGAAATACTTGAGTTCTCCCATCATGCTCATTTCAAACTCAGCCTGCATAGACTTAGCAAACTCCTTTCCAAGTGTAGCATTAGATGTTCCAAAAATAATATCATCTACATATATTTGACAGATTAAAATATCCTTTTCAAAGGTTTTACAAAAGAGAGTAGTGTCCACTTTTCCTCTAGTGAAACCATTATCTAGAAGGAAAGAACTTAAGCGTTCATACCAAGCTCTGGGAGCTTGCTTCAATCCATATAATGATTTCTTTAGTTTAAACACATGATTCGGAGACATAGAGTCTTCAAAACCAGGAGGTTGATGGACATAAACTTCTTCATCTATATAACCATTTAAGAAGGCACTCTTAACATCCATCTGATAGAGAGTGATGTTATGTTGAGTGGCAAAAGAAATTAATAGACGAATAGACTCTAACCTGGCCACTGGTGCAAAGGTTTCTGTATAGTCAATCCCTTCTTGCTGACTATAACCCTGAGCCACCAATCTGGCTTTGTTCCTAACCACCTCACCTTTCTCACTGAGCTTGTTTCTGAAGACCCATTTTGTACCAATTATATTGAATCCATCTGGTCTAGGAACAAGATCCCAAACATCATTCCTTGTAAACTGATTCAGTTCTTCTTGCATAGCAATTATCCAGTCTGGATCTTCTAGAGCATGATCAACAGAAGTTGGCTCGATCAAAGATACAAGACCTAATTGACAGTCTGCATTGTTCTTAAGGAATGCTCTTGTTCTGATTGGATCATCCTTCTTTCCAAGAATGACATCTTCTGAATGACCAGAGATGAGTCTGGATGATCTTCTGACAGATGGTTCTTCAGAAATGCTTAGATCCTCCAGAGAAGCTGATACTTGATCTTCTGGTTCTTTGCTTCTGAGGAGCTCTGCTTCTGATGCGTTGCTTCTTGGCTCAACAACTTCTGATATATCAATATCACAATCTGCAAAATTATCAAACTGCTTTGGTTTTTCAGAACCAAGCTTATCATCAAACCTGATATTGATTGATTCTTCTACAACCAATGTTTCAGTATTATATACTCTGTAGCCTTTTGAGCGTTCAGAATATCCAAGAAGGAAACACTTTTGAGCTTTGGAATCAAACTTACCAAGATGATCTTTAGTGTTCAGAATAAAGCATACACATCCAAAAGGATGGAAATATGAAATGTTGGGCTTTCTATTCTTCCACAATTCATAAGGAGTCTTATTTAGAATAGGTCTGATAGAGATTCTATTCTGAATATAGCATGCAGTGTTTATTGCTTCTGCCCAGAAATGCTTAGCCATATTGGTTTCATTGATCATGGTTCTGGCCATTTCTTGTAGAGTCCTATTCTTTCGTTCTACAACCCCATTTTGCTGTGGAGTTCTAGGACAAAGAGAAATCATGGGCAATACCATTTTCTTTGAAGAACTCTTCAAAGGATCTGTTCTCAAATTCACCACCATGATCACTTCTGACCTTTATGATTTTACACTCTTTTTCAGATTGAATCTGAATGCAGAAATCAAAGAACACTGAATGAGTCTCATCCTTGTGTTTCAAGAATTTTACCCACGTCCAGCGGCTATAATCATCTACGATGACTAATCCATATTTCTTCCCTCTGACAGATGCTGTTTTGACTGGGCCAAACAGATCAATGTGCAAGAGTTCTAATGGCCTTGAGGTAGAAACAACATTCTTAGACTTGAATGCAGGTTTGGAGAACTTGCCCTTCTGACATGCTTCACAAAGAGCATCTGATTTGAATTTCAGATTAGGGAGTCCTCTGACAAGATTCAGTTTGTTAATCTGAGAGATCTTTCTCAAACTAGCATGACCTAATCTCCTGTGCCAGACCCACTGCTCTTCAGAAACAGACATAAGACAAGTCACCTTCTGACTCATAAGATCTTGCAGATCTGTCTTATAAATGTTGTTCTTCCTCTTGCCTGTAAATAGGATTGAGCCATCCTTCTGATTTACAGCCTTGCAAGACTTTTGATTAAAGATTATATCATAACCATTGTCACTCAATTGACTGATAGATAAGAGGTTATGTGTTAATCCTTCTACAAGAAGTACATTAGAGATGGAAGGAGAGTTACCAGACTTTATAGTTCCAGAGCCAATTATCTTGCCCTTCTGATCTCCTCCGAACTTGACTTCTCCTCCAGACTTAAGCACCAGGTCTTGGAACATAGACCTTCTTCCTGTCATGTGTCGCGAGCATCCAGAGTCCAGGTACCATGACATGTTGTGCTTTGTCCTTCTTGCAGCCAAGGATATCTGCAATAGGAATAATCTTATCCTTAGGTACCCACATCTTTTTGGGTCCTTTCTTGTTAGATTTTCTCAAGTTCTGATTGAACTTGGGTTTAACATTATAAGCAATAGGAGGAACAGCATGATAATTCTTGATGTGAGTTTCATGATATTTCCTAGGTTGTGTCACATGCTTTTTGGTGTGTGTTATGTGAAAACTTTGAGCATGTGAAGTGTGCCTAATATCATGAGAGTGGCCATACTTGAACTGATCATACAATGGCTTGTATGTAATTTTCATTTCATCAACAGGTTCAAGTTTGTATGGGGTTTCACCCTCAAAACCAATGCCAACTCTTTTGTTTCCAGACACAGCATATATCATAGAAGCTAGCTGACTTCTGCCAATACTTCTAGATAAGAACTTCCTGAAACTTAAATCATATTCTTTCAGAATATGGTTTAGACTAGGAGTGGATTTTTCTGAATCAGAAGGAGATCCAACATTATTGGATAATTTTAAAAGTTTTTCTTTTAATTCAGAATTCTCCAACTCAAGCTTCTTTGTTTCAAATTCAAATTGCTTTTTCAGCTTTTTGTATTTGAGACTAATCTGAGACTTGAGTTCCAGAAGTTCAGTTAGACCGGAAACTAACTCATCTCTAGTAAGTTCAGAAAATACCTCTTCAGAATCTGATTCTGATGTAGATTCTGATTCGTCATCTTCTGTCGCCATCAGGGCACAGTTGGCCTGCTCATCTTCTGAATCATCTTCTGACTCATCCCAGGTTGCCATAAGACCTTTCTTCTTATGAAACTTTTTCTTGGGACTTTCCTTCTGAAGATTTGGACATTCATTCTTGTAGTGTCCAGGCTCATTGCATTCATAGCACATGACCTTCTTCTTGTCAAATCTTCTTTCATCAGAAGATTCTCCACGTTCAAATTTCCTTGAACTTCTGAAGCCTCTGAACTTCCTTTGCTTGCTCTTCCAGAGTTGATTTACCCTTCTGGAAATCATGGACAGTTCATCTTCTTCTTCAGATTCTGATTCTTCAGGATCTTCTTCTTTGGCCTGAAAAGCGTTAGTGCATTTCTTGATATTAGATTTTAATGCAATAGATTTACCTTTCTTTTGAGGCTCATTTGCATCCAGCTCTATTTCATGACTTCTCAAGGCACTGATCAGCTCTTCCAGAGAAACTTCATTCAGATTCTTTGCAATCTTGAATGCAGTCACCATAGGACCCCATCTTCTGGGTAAGCTTCTGATGATCTTCTTCACATGATCAGCCTTGGTGTATCCTTTGTCAAGAACTCTCAATCCAGCAGTCAGAGTTTGAAATCTCGAAAACATCTTTTCAATGTCTTCATCATCCTCCATCTTGAAGGCTTCATACTTCTGGATTAAGGCTAGAGCTTTGGTCTCCTTGACTTGAGCGTTTCCTTCATGAGTCATTTTCAAGGACTCATATATGTCATAGGCCGTTTCCCTGTTAGATATCTTCTCATACTCAGCATGAGAGATAGCATTCAGCAAAACAGTTCTGCATTTATGATGATTCCTAAAAAGCTTCTTTTGATCATCATTCATTTCTTGCCTTGACAGCTTTGCGCCACTGGTATTTACTGGATGTTTGTAACCATCCATCAGAAGATCCCATAGATCACCATCTAGACCCAGAAAGTAACTTTCCAGTTTATCTTTCCAGTATTCAAAGTTTTCACCATCAAATACCGGCGGTCTAGTATAGCCATTGTTACCGTTGTATTGCTCAGCAGAGCCAGATGTAGATGCAGGTGTAGGTGTAGACTTTTCACTTTCATCAACCATCTTTTACTGAAGCGTTTTTCTCTTCCTGAATCTTTTCTAAACACGGTTAAGTGCTTGCACCTTAGAACCGGCGCTCTGATGCCAATTGAAGGATAGAAAAACACTTAGAAAGGGGGGGATTGAATAAGTGTGACTTTAAATCTTGGACGATAAAAATAAATTGCACAATTATTTTTATCCTGGTTCGCTGTTAACGAAGCTACTCCAGTCCACCCCCGCAGAGATGATTTACCTCAACCTGAGGATTTAATCCACTAATCGCACGGATTACAATGGTTTTCCACTTAGTCCGCAACTAAGTCTTCCAGAGTCTTCTGATCACACACTGATCACTCCAGGAACAACTGCTTAGATACCCTCTAAGACTTTTTCTAGAGTCTACTGATCAACACGATCACTCTAGTTACAATCTGCTTAGTTCACTCCTAAGACTTTCCTAGAGTATACTGATCACACGATCACTCTAGTTCCTTACAACTTAATGTAATCTATTCAAGAGTTTACAAATGCTTCTTAAAAGCTATAATCACAAACTGTGATATTTCTCTTATCGTTTAAGCTTAATCTCACTAAGATATTACAACAGCAATGTAGTGAGCTTTGATGAAGATGAAGATTCTGAGTTTAGATTTGAACAGAGTTTCAGCAAGTTGATTTGAATTGTTTTGGTGCGAATCGTTAACTTTGCTTCTCATCAGAACTTCATATTTATAGGCGTTGGAGAAGATGACCGTTGAATGCATTTAATGCTTTGCGTGTTCCGTACAGCATCGCATTTAATGTTATACGCTTTTGTCAACTACCTCGAGCCTTGTTCACGCTGTGTCTACTGACGTAGCCTTTAGTAGCTTTTAACGTTCCTTTTGTCAGTCAGCGTAGCTTGCCACTTGTACTTCCTTCTGATCTGATGTTTGTGAATACAACGTTTGAATATCATCAGAGTCAAACAGCTTGGTGCATAGCATCTTCTGATCTTCTGACCTTGAAGTGCTTCTGAGCGTGATACCATCTTCTGAGCTTCAGTGCTTCTGATCTCATGTTCTTCTGATGCTTCCATAGACCCATGTTCTGATTCTGCTTCGACCATCTTCTGATGTCTTGCCAGACCATGTTCTGATGTTGCATGCTGAACCATTTGAGACAAAGCTTCTGAGCGCTGAATTATGCGTACTCTTTATATATATTTCCTGAAAGGGAAATTGCATTGGATTAGAGTACCATATTATCTTAAGCAAAATTCATATTATTGTTATCATCAAAACTAAGATAATTGATAAGAACAAATCTTGTTCTAACAAAAGACATTAAGCACAGATACTCAAGTGAATGCCAGCTCCAAATCTATCTCTAGAATCTAGAAACTAGCAGATAATCATCTTAGATAAGGATTCGAGCAGTATATGTCTATAGCAACCCAAACCCCAAGCACAGACAAAAAATCTACGATAACAATCGACAGAGATTCGTAAAGCAGATTAAATATAATGCCATGGGTGACAATATACACGAGTTCAAAGTAAATACATATACAAAACCCAACAAATAGAGAACACACAAAGAGAAATAGAAATGAACCGAAAATCTCACGGGTTGTCAGCTACGATTAATGATCAATCTACCTCGGATCGTCCGTATGCAAGCTCCATAGTTATTTTCAAGCTCTCTCTATCAAAAAATGGTTGGTGATGGATTGAGAACAAGAAAACCCCAAAAAATACCCTAAAAATCTGTCTTTTTTTCCTATTTATTCATTTTCCGAACTGCCTAGATCGCGCTTAGCGCACTAAGCCCGCTCAACAGAAAAATAAAATCTTATTTTGGCCATATCTTGAGAACCGTAACTCTGATTTGCGTCTGGTTCGAAGCGTTGGAAAGCTTATTCAATGCTCTATCTAAAAATGAATAAATATCAATGAAATTTATGATTTTCTCTTCTTTGATTTGAGCCTTATTCGCCGATGAATTGCTCAAAATCGCGCGTTTGAAGCGGTGTCTTCGACACTTTATTGCTCATGCTCCAAATACGCATCAATACTTACAAAATAAATAGAAAACTATCAAATGGTACATAAATGAATTGAAAACACAAAGAATACGTAATATGTATAAATATAACGAAACTCTACGCATTCACGCACAAGTTGAGGAAAAAGAGACGATAAGTGTCGCAAAACTATATACAAAAATAACTACACTTTGGCACATATCACATTAAAGGAAACTCGTAGATCCTAACCTAAAAAGCCCCAAAATGCATGTTTAACCATGATCGTTGTTCCTCTGGAGTCACGCGCTCCAGCACCAGTAAATTCTTGTCGAAACTCCATGGCATATTTCGAAGTACTGTTTCTAAACCGCGTTTAGAAGAGAAGCTTAAACGAAATAGAAACACATTTTTGTTTATCTCTTGCGTCCCCACCATTCTCTAACCATATCTTCCCAGTCAAAATAATGAAAGTGTGAGTAATTTGAAAGTGGAATGTTTTTCATCACAAAATAATGAAGAACAAACATTCTTAAAGATATTAAAAAAAGGAAATGAAATATTAAATAAATTATTGAAATTCTTTATGCTTATTTCACGTTTTAAAATTAAATTGCAATGACTTATTTGTATATCTATGATTCAGACATATTTCACATTATACAATTAGAATTGAATCTACAATCTTGCAGGATAATAGTTTTAGATTGTAAGCTGAGTCGAAATCTCCCATTTAGTTCGATATTTTTTTAAATGATACAAACATGATTTTTTTTTCACTGTTTTCAAACTTAAAGGGCGATTTTTAGCGGATCAACCTGTTAGAACAAGATTTGTTCTGATCAATATTCTTAGTTTTGATGATAACAAGGATATGAATTTTGTGTGAGATAATGTGGTACTCTAATACATTGCAATTTCCATTTCAGGAAATATATAAAGAGTATGCACAAATCAGCGCTCAGAAGCTTTGACTCAGAAGGTTCAGCATGCAACATCAGAACATGGTCTGGCAAGACATCAGAAGATGGTCAAGGCAGAATCAGAACATGGGTCTATGAAAGCATCAGAAGAACTTGAGATCAGAAGCAGAAGCACTGAAGTTCTCATGGTATCACGCTCAGAAGCACTTCAAGGTCAGAAGACAAGAAGATGCTATGCACCAAGCTGTTTGACTCTGATGATATTCAAATATTATATTCACAAACATCAGATCAGAAGAAAGTACAGGTGGCAGGCTACGCTGACTGACAAAAGGAACGTTGGAAGCTATTAAAGGCAACGTCAGTAGACACAGCGTGAACAAGGCTCGAGGTAGTTGACAAAAGCGTGAAACATTAAATGCAATGCTGTACGGAACACGCAAAGCATTAAATGCACCCAACGGTCATCTTCTCAAACGCCTATAAATATGAAGTTCTGATGAGAAGCAAGGTTGACGATTTTGAAAGAACCAATTCTGAAAGACTTGCTGAAACGCTGTTCAAACTCAAAGCTCTGAAACTTCATCTTCATCAAAGCTCACTACATTGCTGTTGTAATATATTAGTGAGATTAAGCTTAAACGTTAAGAGAAATATCACTGTTGTGATTATAGCTTTTAAGAAGCATTGTAAAACTCTTAATTAATTACATTAATTTGTAAGTAACTAGAGTGATCAAGTGTTGATCAGGATACTCTAGGAAGTCTTAGCTTGTGTCTAAGCAGTTGTAATTAGAGTGATCACGTGGTGGTCAGGATACTCTAAGAAAGTCTTAGCTTGTGTCTAAGCATTTGTTCCTGGAGTGATCAGGTTGTGATCAGGATACTCTAGAAGACTTAGTCGCGGACTAAGTGGAAAACCATTGTAATCTGTTGCGATTAGTGGATTAAATCCTCAGGTGAGGTAAATCACTCCGTGGGGGTGGACTGGAGTAGTTTAGCTAACAACGAACCAGGATAAAAATAACTGTGCATATTGTTTTTATCGTTCAAGTTTTTAGACTACACTTATTCAAACCCCCCCCCCCCCTTTCTAAGTGTTTTTCTATCCTTCAATTGGCATCAGAGCGCCGGTTCTAAGGTGCAAGCACTTAACCGTGTTTAGAAAAGATTCAGGAAGAGAAAAACGCTTCAGTAAAAGATGGCTGGTGAAATTCCAACAAATCCAGCTGCATCTACATCTGGCTCTGCTGAGCAATACAATGGTAACAATGGTTATACTAGACCACCAGTATTTGATGGTGAAAACTTTGAATACTGGAAAGATAAACTGGAAAGTTACTTTCTTGGTCTAGATGCTGATCTATGGGATCTTCTGCTGGATGGTTACAAACATCCTGTTAAAGCTACTGGTGTAAGGCTCACGAGAAGCGAAATGAATGATGATCAAAAGAAAGATTTCAAGAATCATCACAAATGCAGGACTGTTTTGCTGAATGCTATCTCTCATGCTGAGTATGAGAAGATATCTAACAGGGAAACGGCCCATGACATATATGAGTCCTTGAAGATGACTCATGAAGGAAATGCTCAAGTCAAGGAGACCAAAGCTCTTGCTCTAATCCAGAAATATGAAGCCTTCAAGATGGAGGATGATGAAGACATTGAGAAGATGTTTTCAAGATTTCAAACTCTGACTGCTGGATTGAGAGTTCTCGATAAAGGCTACACCAAGGCTGATCATGTAAAGAAGATTATCAGAAGCTTACCCAGAAGATGGGGTCCAATGGTAACAGCATTCAAGATTGCCAAGAATCTGAATGAAGTTTCTTTGGAAGAGCTTATCAGTGCCTTGAGAAGCCATGAAATAGAGCTGGACGCAAACGAGCCTCAGAAGAAAGGTAAGTCTATTGCATTAAAATCTAATATTAAAAAATGCACTAACGCTTTTCAGGCTAGAGAAGAAGATCCTGAAGAATCAGAATCTGAAGAAGAAGATGAACTGTCCATGATCTCCAGAAGGGTGAACCAACTCTGGAAGAGCAAGCAAAGGAAGTTCAGAGGCTTCAGAAGTTCAAAGAAATTTGAACGAGGAGAATCTTCTGGTGACAGGAGATCTGACAAGAAGAAGGCTGTCTGCTATGAGTGCAATGAGCCTGGACATTACAAGAATGAGTGTCCAAAACTTCAGAAGGAGAATCCCAAGAAGAAGTTTCATAAGAAGAAAGGTCTTATGGCAACATGGGATGATTCTGAATCAGAATCAGGATCAGACTCTGAAGGAGAGCAGGCAAACTTTGCGCTGATGGCGACAGAAGATGATGGATCAGAATCTACATCAGAATCAGATTCTGAAGAGGTATTTTCTGAACTATCTAGAGAAGAGTTAGTTTCCAGTCTAACAGAGCTTCTTGAATTAAAAGCTCATCTTAGTATCAAATACAAAAAGCTGAAAAAGCAATTTCAATTTGAAACTAAGAAGCTTGAGTTGGAAAATTCTGAAAAGAAAAAGTTTTAAAATTATCCAATAATGTTGGATCTCCTTCTGATTCAGAAAAATCCACTCCTAGTCTGAGTCATATTCTGAAAGAATATGATTTAAGTTTCAAGAAGTTCATATCTAGAAGTATTGGCAGAAGTCAGCTAGCTTCTATGATATATGCTATGTCTGGAAACAAGAGAGTTGGCATTGGTTATGAGGGTGAAATCCCATACAAGCTTGAATCTGTGGATGATATGAAAATATCATACAAGCCTCTGTATAACCAATTTAAATTTGGCCACTCCCATGATATTAAGCACACATCACATGCACAAAGTTTTCACATAACACACACCAAGAAGCATGTGACACAACCTAAGAAATATCATGGAACTCAGAATAAGAAGTATCATACTGTTCCTCCTGCTAAATATTTTGCTAAACCCAAGTTCAATCAGAACTTGAGGAGAACTAACAAGAAAGGACCCAAGAAATTGTGGGTACCTAAGGAGAAGATAATTTCTGTTGCAGATATCCTTGGCGGCAAAGAGGACAGAAAGCAAAATGTCATGGTACCAGGACTCTGGGTGCTCGCGACACATGACGGGAAGAAGGTCTACATTCCAAGACCTGGTGCTTAAACCAGGTGGAGAAGTCAAGTTTGGAGGAGATCAGAAGGGCAAAATCATTGGCTCTGGAACCATAAGTCTTGGTAACTCTCCTTCCATAACTAATGTACTTCTTGTAGAAGGATTAACGCATAACTTATTGTCCATAAGTCAATTAAGTGACAATGGTTATGATATAATCTTCAATCAAAAGTCTTGCAAGGCTGTAAGTCAGAAGGATGGCTCAATCCTATTTACAGGCAAGAGGAAGAACAACATTTATAAGATTGATCTTTCTGATCTTGAGAAGCAGAAGGTGACTTGTCTTATGTCTGTTTCTGAAGAGCAATGGGTCTGGCACAGAAGATTAGGACATGCTAGTTTGAGAAAGATTTCTCAGATTAACAAACTAAATCTGGTCAGAGGACTCCCAAATCTGAAATACAAATCAGATGCTCTTTGTGAAGCATGTCAGAAGGGCAAGTTCTCCAGACCTGCATTCAAGTCTAAGAATGTTGTTTCTACCTCAAGGCCGTTAGAACTCTTGCACATTGATCTGTTTGGCCCAGTCAAAACAGCATCTGTCAGAGGGAAGAAATATGGATTAGTCATCGTTGATGATTATAGCCGCTGGACATGGATAAAGTTCTTGAAACACAAGGATGAGTCTCATTCAGTGTTCTTTGAATTCTGCACTCAGATCCAATCTGAGAAGGAGTGCAAAATCATAAAGGTCAGAAGTGATCATGGTGGCGAATTTGAGAACAGATTCTTTGAGGAGTTCTTCAAAGAAAATGGTATTGCCCATGACTTCTCTTGTCCTAGAACTCCACAGCAAAATGGAGTTGTAGAGCGAAAGAATAGGACTCTACAAGAAATGGCCAGAACCATGATCAATGAAACCAATATGGCTAAGCATTTCTGGGCAGAAGCAATAAACACTGCGTGTTATATTCAGAATAGAATCTCTATCAGACCTATTCTAAATAAGACTCCTTATGAATTGTGGAAGAACAGAAAGCCCAACATTTCATATTTCCATCCTTTTGGATGTGTATGTTTTATTCTGAATACTAAAGATCATCTTGGTAAGTTTGATTCTAAAGCACAAAAGTGTTTCCTTCTTGGATATTCTGAACGCTCTAAAGGCTACAGAGTATACAATACTGAAACATTGATTGTAGAAGAATCAATCAATATCAGGTTTGATGATAAGCTTGGTCTTGAAAAACCAAAGCAGTTTGAGAATTTTGCAGATTTTGATAATGATATATCAGAAGCAGTAGAACCAAGAAGCAAAGCTGCAGAAGCTGGCAGTCTTAGAAGCAATGGATCAGAAGATCAAGTTGCTGCATCTTTAGAGAATCTTAGGATTTCTGAAGAACCAACTATCAGAAGATCACCTAGACTTGCCTAAGCTCATTCAGAAGATGTGATCCTTGGAAAGAAAGATGATCCCATCAGAACAAGGGCATTCCTTAAGAACAATGTAGAATGTCAATTAGGTCTTGTTTCTTTGATCGAGCCAACTTCTGTTGATCAAGCTCTAGAAGATCCAGACTGGATAATTGCCATGCAAGAAGAACTAAATCAGTTTACAAGGAATGATGTATGGGACTTGGTTCCTAGACCAAAAGGATTTAACATCATCGGTACTAAGTGGGTTTTCAGAAACAAGCTAAGTGAGAAAGGTGAAGTGGTAAGAAACAAAGCCAGACTGGTTGCTCAGGGTTATAGTCAGCAAGAAGGGATTGATTATACAGAAACCTTTGCACCAGTGGCCAGGTTAGAATCTATTCGTCTATTAATTTCTTTTGCCACTCAACACAACATCACTCTTTATCAGATGGATGTTAAGAGTGCCTTCTTAAATGGTTACATAGATGAAGAAGTTTATGTCCATCAACCTCCTGGTTTTGAAGACTCCATGTCTCCAAATCATGTTTTTAAATTAAAGAAATCATTATACGGATTGAAACAAGCTCCCAGAGCTTGGTACGAACGTTTGAGTTCTTTCCTTTTGGAAAATGGTTTCACTAGAGGAAAAGTGGACACTACTCTCTTTTGTAAAACATTTAAAAAGGATATTTTAATTTGTCAAATATATGTTGATGATATTATCTTTGGAACATCTAATGCTACACTTGGAAAGGAGTTTGCTGAGTCTATGCAGGCTGAATTTGAAATGAGCATGATGGGAGAACTCAAGTATTTCCTTGGGATTCAAATCAACCAAACTTCCGATGGAACCTATGTTCATCAAACGAAGTATGTGAAAGAACTTCTGAAGAAGTTTAATCTTTCTAAAAGCAAAGAAGCCAAAACTCCTATGCATACAACATGTGTACTGGGTAAGGATGAGGTAAGTAAGAAGGTAGATCAGAAGTTGTACAGAGGTATGATTGGATCTCTTCTATATCTAACTACTTCTAGACCTGACATTCTCTTTAGTGTGTGTTTGTGTGCTCGATTCCAATCAGATCCAAGAGAATCTCATTTAACAGCGGTTAAGAGAATTCTAAGGTATCTGAAAGGTACTACTAATGTTGGTTTAGTTTACAGAAGATCTAAAGATTACAACTTAGTAGGATTCTGTGATGCTGACTATGCTGGAGATAGAATAGAAAGAAAGAGCACTTCTGGAAGTTGTCAATTTCTTGGAAGTCATTTAATCTCATGGTACAGCAAGAAGCAAGCTACTATTGCCCTCTCAACAACAGAAGCTGAATATGTTGCTGCTGCTGGTTGTAGCACACAAATGCTCTGGATGAGAAGTCAGCTGGAAGATTATCAGATATATGAGAGTAACATTCCTATTTTCTGTGATAATACTTCTGCTATATGTTTATCTAAGAATCCTATTTTACATTCAAAAGCTAAACATATTGAGATTAAACATCATTTCATAAGGGACTATGTTCAGAAGGGTGTTATATCTTTAAACTTTGTGGATACAGACCATCAATGGGCTGATATCATTACAAAACCCCTTGCTGAAGATAGGTTTAAGTTCATTCTGAAGAATATCAGTATGGATTTATGCCCAGAATGAGAAGATGAGAAGATCTTATGTATGAGTATCTTCTGAAATGAAATTGGATATTTTTTTTAAGAAGTTCTGATTGAAATCAATTAGAAATTGTGATTCAGTTATTACTAACGTTTCATTGTCTAAGTTGATTCAGAATCTCTTTAAAAGCAAAACAGCTGTAACTGGCTATCCAAATGGTAAACACGTGTTCACTATTCCTGGACAAGCGTGCGTGCAGTTGAGGGGACGTCTACTTAGGTAACTGTGCAAATCTCGTCTTTTGTCATTATTATCTCTCCTCTCGTCACGTAACATTAAATGCTATCCATCATTTACTCTTTTTCAGTTTTCTTTTTATACTCTTCAAACGTTTCTTTTCCCTCTTATATTTCTCTCACTTTGCATTCAGTTTCTTTTTCGTTCTCTCTCTTTGCATTCATATCATAAACCCTAGCAGTTTTCAATATCTGCAACTTCATCATGAATCCATCGTCAAGCTCTGGAAATCAAGAAAATGATCGAAAACAAAAGAGAAAGGCAACTGATGAACAAGAAACCAAACCAAAAAGAGTAAGGATCACCTATGACCCTCTCAAAGTGAACCCGTTTGAAGCTATGATGTCTGGAAACTACTCTAGACGTGTGTATCAACCCCTCGACGGTACCCCTCAATCACCTCCCTCTTCACAGACCTCCACCACCTCTTCCTCCTCATTCATCCTTTCGGAACCACCTTCTTCACCATCTGATATCTCCTCTCCTTCAACCCATCCCTCGGATATTTCCTCATCTCTCTCACACCCTTTTCCCACCAGAACTCCTAACCCCTACAGTGTTGTTTTTCCCGACTCTAGGTTCACTGTCAACCCTCCAACCCCTACCACTCAATCATTTCTGGAGCTTTTACATTCTGATGTAAATAGCTGGTTGGAGATTCTGGGTGCTGCTCACCTTAACCATCTGGATGAGTATGCTACATGCAACCTTTGGGATACCTTTCGTCAGGATTTTCTGGCTAGGGCTACAGACATTCAGAGAAGGATCATGTCTGAAGCACCTGGTGTTCGTGGTCTTCGGTTGGAAGTTGATGAAAGCAGCTATCACCATCTCATCAGGAACAGAAGAGTTCTTGAAGAGAGGATACCTGCAGATGAGTTGGAAGAAGAAAATCCCTGCAGAGACATCATGGTGTGGAGACCATGGTATCCTGTGCTGACTGGAGATTTTCAGTGGCTGTTTAACTGGTTCAGAATGAACCCTTCTGAAAAAGCACCTCACATGGTCTTTCCAGTAGTGGTTTATCCTGCTGAAGTTGCTGGTCCTACTCCTCCAACAAACCTAGCACCTATTCTTCAAGCGTTGGAAGTTGGAACTTCTGAGCTGCCTGAACCAGAATATGCTGAGGCTACTTCTGAGTCAGACTCAGATGTGGAGATGGAAGATGCACAAGCTGAAGACCTTCCAGAAGATCGCCCTGCTGAGATTGCTGTCCCTTTTGGCAGAAATTCTGGTGCCTCTTCTTCTGGTGAAACCTCAGCTCTGATGGAGACCTTGGAAGCTCTTCATCAGAATCAAGCTATGCTGGCTTCTCGTTTGGACGCGCAAGAAGCAGCCAATGCTGAGTTTCGCTCTTTCATGGCAAGGCAAGCTACAAGCACTAATGGGATTCATGATGTTCTGGCGCGGATTTTGCGTAGGCTAGGGTCTTAGTCCTTTGGTCTTTGTAGTTTTCTTTCCTTGTTGCATCTGTTTTCCTGCATTCCTCTTTTGTAATCCTTCTTGTTGAAATCAATGAAAAGTTATTTATGTTTCTTTCCTTTTGTCTCTTGCTTTACATCTGAATCTTTTTATGCTTTTTGATGTTATGACAAAAAGGGGGAGAAAATATATGATAAATGATCTGATTAATATTATCAGTTACCGAGTAAAAAGGCTCCACATTTACTAACAGAACTTGCAAAGTTCTATGTTTCCAAGTTGTGTTGTTGCAGGAATCAAAGATTCAAGATCAACATGAGAAGCAACAAGATGATGAATCAAGCTCTTGGATTCTTGAAGCAAGCTGAGTGCTAGGAAGCTTCAGAATCAGAAGCAAGAAGGAAGAATGATCAAAAATTCTGATAATAGAATATGATCCAAATCATTGTCTATTTGCTCTGATACATTGTCTATTGGATCTGATATATTCTATATGGCTTATATGGCTCTGATACATATTTTGTGTTCTGATACACATCTTATGTTCTAACTCATTCATGCTGACTTTTGTCGTTTAGTTTTGTTCTGTAACATTTCAGGATGTAGAGATGCTCTGATGATGCTCTGGTACATTCAACAATGTTCTGATACAATCTAGCATGAAGTGATGCAAGAAGAAATTCAAAGCTCTGAAGCTATCCGAGGGAAGCAGAAATCAGAAGCTGTGAATGTTCTAAAGATCCAGAAAACTCAAGTTCTGAAGCTGTCCTAAATGGAAGCATGAATCAGAAGCTGTGAATGTTCTGAAGATCAAAGAAATTCAAGTTCTGAAGCTGTCCTAAATAGAAGCAGGAATCAGAAGCTGTGAATGTTCTGAAGATCAAAGAAATTCAAGTTCTGAAGCTGTCCTAAATGGAAGCAGGAATCAGAAGCTGTGAGTGTTCTAGGGATCTAAAGAAATTCAAGTTCTGAAGCTGTCCAATGGAAGCAGAAGTCAGAAGCTATGAATTATCAGAAGACAGAAGCTTATGTGATCGTCTCTACCGAAATAATCAGGGAAGTCTTTTATTATTAAAAGTTCTTCGAGTATTTATTTCAGGGGGAGATTATTCATCTCAGGGGGAGATTGTTAATCTCAGGGGGAGACATATTCACATGCTTATGCTATAGCTGTGTAATTTGTCGTTAGCCGTCTGCTCTTTCTGATCGCAAATTCATATCATTTATATATGTTTTTGCCATCATCAAAAAGGGGGAGATTGTTAGAACAAGATTTATTCTGATCAATATTCTTAGTTTTGATGATAACAAGGATATGAATTTTGTGTGAGATAATGTGGTACTCTAATACATTGCAATTTCCATTTCAGGGAATATATAAAGAGTATGCACAAATCAGCGCTCAGAAGCTTTGACTCAGAAGGTTCAGCATGCAACATCAGAACATGGTCTGGCAAGACATCAGAAGATGGTCAAGGCAGAATCAGAACATGGGTCTATGAAAGCATCAGAAGAACTTGAGATCAGAAGCAGAAGCACTGAAGTTCTCATGGTATCACGCTCAGAAGCACTTCAAGGTCAGAAGACAAGAAGATGCTATGCACCAAGCTGTTTGACTCTGATGATATTCAAATATTATATTCACAAACATCAGATCAGAAGAAAGTACAGGTGGCAGGCTACGCTGACTGACAAAAGGAACGTTGGAAGCTATTAAAGGCAACGTCAGTAGACACAGCGTGAACAAGGCTCGAGGTAGTTGACAAAAGCGTGAAACATTAAATGCAATGCTGTACGGAACACGCAAAGCATTAAATGCACCCAACGGTCATCTTCTCAAACGCCTATAAATATGAAGTTCTGATGAGAAGCAAGGTTGACGATTTTGAAAGAACCAATTCTGAAAGACTTGCTGAAACGCTGTTCAAACTCAAAGCTCTGAAACTTCATCTTCATCAAAGCTCACTACATTGCTGTTGTAATATATTAGTGAGATTAAGCTTAAACGTTAAGAGAAATATCACTGTTGTGATTATAGCTTTTAAGAAGCATTGTAAAACTCTTAATTGATTACATTAATTTGTAAGTAACTAGAGTGATCAAGTGTTGATCAGGATACTCTAGGAAGTCTTAGCTTGTGTCTAAGCAGTTGTAATTAGAGTGATCACGTGGTGGTCAGGATACTCTAAGAAAGTCTTAGCTTGTGTCTAAGCATTTGTTCCTAGAGTGATCAGGTTGTGATCAGGATACTCTAGAAGACTTAGTCGCGGACTAAGTGGAAAACCATTGTAATCTGTTGCGATTAGTGGATTAAATCCTCAGGTGAGGTAAATCACTCCGTGGGGGTGGACTGGAGTAGTTTAGTTAACAACGAACCAGGATAAAAATAACTGTGCATATTGTTTTTATCGTTCAAGTTTTTAGACTACACTTTTTCAAACCCCCCTCCCCTGTCTAAGTGTTTTTCTATCCTTCACAACCACCCCTCCAATTTTTTCTCCACTTTAAAACTTTACGGCATAGTTAATGTTGGATGAAATGCACAAATGAACCACGAGTTATACTAATATAAAAATGATTCCTTTTTGGTGCATGCTTTTACAATTTAGGCCATTAGAAAATTCTAAAATACGAAGAACTTGCTGATAAATATTTGGAATCTAATTCTCTTCATGCTATTTCTCTAGTTCTATTCAAGATAATTCAATGTCAAAATTTTCATTTTCATTGATAGCTTGATAAATTTATAAAGAAAAGAAAATCGTATTCAATCACTAGATGAATAATCGTGGTTTTATCCAAATCATAAAATATATATGCTATGTCTATTGATTATTTTTGATGAAATGAATCTATGCTATTGGACTGCTTTTCGGAGGTTCAGAAGTGCGGTTGTGACAAGTTGGATTGCAAGGGTACGGACAATCTATTTGATGGAAAGGATTTTTGTCATGAAACCAGTCTGCCACGGCCTTTGCAATGGTCTGCAAAATGTTCCGCGATTCAAATAAGTCAGTTATTTAGCTACACTAGATATGAACAAAACTAAAAGCTGCATAAAATAATTATAAGTTTGGATTCTTTGTTGCACATGCAGAGGTGTTGGATTCGGAGACAATTGAATTTGGATCTGAATCCAACGACTCTAAAGCAGCAACAAAGAATTTTAACTGAAAACTTGGTGAAATGTTATATTTTGCATAGGAAAGTGAAGGGAAGTTAAAAGAGTGCATGCGGTGAAATGTTATATTTTGCATAGGAAAGCGAAAGGAAGTTAAAAGAGTGCATGCTCTTACTGTATTGGCCAACAATGGAGAATCACTCCACTGCCATAATTGCGGCAGTTCAGTTTGGCAGTGGAGATAGCAAGAGTCTATAAATTCTCCATTGGATGGAGAGTTTCTTACAACTGATAGTGCTTTTAGGAATTCGGCCCTATAGTCTGAAAATCAAGTGATAGTAAAACTAAAGTTAGATAAATGTTGCATCGTGCTGAAATTCATGTTAACAAACTTAGGAAAATAATCATTATTTTCATGCGATAAAAATAATTAAGAACAACTCTAGTCAAAAAGAAAAAATAAGAACATGTGACTCACCTTGCACTCGATTTAGTTGATCAGGATTGCATTGGTTTAAATCTTCCCTGCAGTTATGCCAGTATCTTTTAGGATCAACATTACCCGTAACGAAAATGTTCTTAATCTGATTGAAAAAAATATCTTGAGGATCAAGGAAAAACTTGTTGGATATCTCATGTTATTAGTTTGTAAATATCTGAAAGAGTGCTACAGCAATCCAAATAAACCGAGTCGGGTAATAGAATAAACTAACCTGCCATGAGTCGATTGGAGAATTTAAAATGAATATAGGTGTAGTGATCTCTGATGCAAAGTATTGAGGAAAAAAGCACTGCGATACAGTTAAGAATTCAAAATTATTAGTAACATCACCAAAGAAGAAATTGCAAAGGTAGAAAGATAAAATTATATTTGAAAACTTAACCAGCTCTGGTTTGAGTTTTGAAGTGCATGATTTAGGCAAATTCTTCGCAGATCCCTAATAGGAGGAAAAAAAGTCAGTAGAAATAAAGTTTGCGGAAATCACCATTCAAGTAATTTATAATATGGCAAATGATAAAAAGTAAAAAGGTTACATGTAATGTAACAGTTTGATTGAAGAACTCTTCAATGTGCGGTTCTCCGGATAAATCTTTTCTGTTAACAGTAGCATAATGAATCATAGAACATTGTTTAGATTAATGTTTTTAGTTAAGAAGCATATTATATCGGTGATCGATGCTTGCTTACGCATGTATGAAGTAACCAGCATCTGAAAGACATTTCACTTTAGCTTCTTTTGGTAAAAGAGCTCGAAATTTATCACAGTGCAATAATGCAGTTAATCCTCCGGCTGAACATCCTGAGAAAATTGCCTGCAGTTAATATTCTTGTGAGCAAATACAAAATTAACAATAAAGATATTGTTGTCAAAATACAAAGTCATTATTTAATCTCTAAATCATCGTTATCGAGTATCATAATGGATATTTTTGAACTAGTAGAGGATGAAGAAAAGCGGAAAATCATCAATGTTGAAGTACATTTTGAGCATTCTTCATTCCTTTTGCAAGTAAATCCTCCACGACAGCATTGAAAATTCTTGCTCCTCTAAAGTGCAACTGAGTTTTCTGATTAACAAACATCATATTAATAAAATTTAATCCGAAAGAGAAAAAAACTAATATTTTCTTGGAAATTTGGATTTTGTAAAACTTACTGGATCGACTTCTTCCACATCGCCTGTAAAAGATGAACCATCACAATATCTAACCCTAATTCTATTCCAATTGTAGAAATCTACAATTTATAGAAGAAGAAAAATGAAGCTTGTGAAAAGAAACAAGATGCATTGTTAGTACAATACTCTATAGCATCGACAACTTTAAATAAATGTGCATTCAATGTTCGACACATCTCAGTGTCTGGCATTGTGTTTGGTGTATGTGTTTCATAAATTCAAAATAGTACCTGGATTAAACTCTTTTTTGTCATCTAAGATTCCTGAAAATGGAAAACTAGTATTCATTTCTTTAGATGAACCTAAACGAGTAGTCTTTCGAGCAAGGCATGAAGTGACATCGTTGCACCATCCTCCTCCCTAACATAAACAAAAATTGAAATTTAACTTCATCATCAATAATATAAAATCTTTTATGATTTGTTACTAAAAAGTATAATATTATTAGGCTTAAATACACTTTTGGTCCCCGTAAATTAGTGAGTTTTTGATTTTTGTCCATGTAAGTTTTTTTTTTGAGTCCCTATATTTCACTTTCGCGTTTGTTTTAGTCCCTAAAATCAAAATCTGAAGGAAAATTCGGAGGAAGATCCGCAGGAAACCTGCAGATTTTCCTGTGGATTTTGGCTTTAGGGACTAAACCTCAAGCAAAAAATAAGAGAGGGACTCAAACCAAAATAAATAATTTACAGGGACGAAAATCAAAAACTCACTAATTTACGGGGACCAAAAATGCATTTAAGCGATATTATTATTGATGAAAACTTGAAGAAAATGACAAACCTCTATATGAACTAACCAATTGTTAATTCCTGTTCCATATCCTCTGACTAAATGGTAAGCTGGTGGACTGCCATCCAAACATACTGCAAAATATTTGAAATTTTAGTTTTATAATTATCATGAACATCTATGGAGAAAAAGTATAATAGACATAAAAAGAATAAGAGTATCTTTAAACAAGTAAAATAATTCAATTGAAACTTTTTTTAAAGATGGTAGAATAATAGAATTCTTCACTCTTAAATTTTGCTAGACTATTTTATTAATTTCAAGGATCAATTTCATATATATATATATATATATATATATATATATATATATATATATATATATAAAATAGATCAATTTGCATATTTTGGAAAAACAGACAATTTTTAAAAAATTTATAAACATTAATTTACAATTTTTAAAATTAATACTAATTTATAAAGATCAATTTGCAAAATTTAAGAAATTATAAGAACCAATTAAAATTTATATAAAGTATTTTACTTGCAGGACAATGATATAGTCATCATGTGTTTGGCATTTCAGTCTTCTTCTTATGTTATCCCTACTTAAGACACAATAAATTATCTTAATAAATCATCTTATTGTAGAGAAAATTCAAAATCTTATATAAAATTATCTTTTATTTTGACAATACTTTATGAAATCCTTTCATTTTAAAAATTATCTAAATTTATCATCCCAAAACTAACTAAAACAAATACTTTGATAGAAGGATTTCAAATAATTTGAATTGTCCCCTAAATTACATTACTTAAAAAAAAGTCTTTCATAGAGAAGCACTTAAACTTTAATAAAAATATTTCATAAGTTTTTTATTTTAAAAATCTTCAAATTATCATCAATCAAAATAATGAAATGTATATTAGAGGTTTGAATTGCTCTCTATTATTTTAAAAACTATGTTATCATCAAAACAATAAAATCTATATTAAATGATTTGAATCGTTCTCTATTATTTTAAAAAATCTTCAAATTATCATCAAAGCAATAAAATCTATATTAAATGATTAGAATTGCTCTCTATTATTTTAAAAAAATCTTCAAATTATCATCAAAACAATAAAATCTATATTAAATGATTTGAATTGCTCTCTATTATTTTTAAAAATATTCAAATTATCATCAAAAGAGTGAAATATATATTAAATGATTTAAATTGCTCTCTATTATTTTAAAAAATCTTCAAATTATCATCAAAACAATGAAACCTATATATATTAAATGATTTGAATTGCTCTCTATTATTTTTAAAAAATTTCAAATTATCATCAAAGACAATAAAATCTACATTAAATTATTTGAATTGATCTCTACTATTTTTAAAATTCTTCAAATTATCATCAAAGCAATAAAATCTATATTAAATGATTAGAATTGCTCTCTATTATTTTAAAAAAATCTTCAAATTATCATCAAAACAATAAAATCTATATTAAATGATTTGAATTGCTCTCTATTATTTTAAATAATATTCAAATTATCATCAAAAGAATGAAATATATATTAAATGATTTGAATTGCTCTCTATTATTTTAAAATTCTTCAAACTATCATCAAAACAATGAAATCTACATGGAATGATTTGAATTTCTATTTAAAATTACATTACTTTTAATCCAAACACAACCTAGATAAATATGAATAAACAAACACATATAAGAATGAATGAAAAAACTCCTAACCTGCTCCTTTTGCAACTGCATTCTGGAGAATAGTGATTGGTGCATAATCAGCTTCTGCCTTCATAAATACCAAAACCATCACAACAACAAGGTTTAACTTTAACCATTGGCTTAATCCTGTGCTCTCCATTCTACACAAATCAAAAAATTATGAATTATTAAAGCTATGATATTTCATAACTCATGCAATAACTCAGGTGGAGAAACAATCTTTTTTTTCAATGGCCATATCAACCCAATGAATAATTATTTTTATGAAAATATCTTCAGTTTTTGTCAAAGTAATATAGAGTATTTGAACTTGACTGCATGACTCATTGAACATTTGATTTAATTCAATCAATGAATTAATTATTATTGGCTCAAAAGAATACAAAAATATTGTTTTCAACTAATCTAGTAATTAAAATTTCAACTATTTTAAATATGAATAAGTGAGATGTGGTGAGTTTAAACTCGTGTCATGTATATCTAATGTTCTTTAGACACAAAACATACAAAAAATCTAACTATATTTTAAAAATGAATAAAGGAGATGTCGCGCCGGTAAAAAAGACAAAACATACAAAAATTCTAATGTATAGGACATGAAAAATCAAACAAACAATAAACTTGCACTTTCTCACATACGAAAATTTGTTATCATAATACCACACAAAAAGAGCAGAAAATAATAAGAAAACTAACCTTCACTTCAGAAGAGTTATACTTTAATCCTTGCAAATGCTTTAAAAATTCAATATTCATTCAACAAATATTGTTGATACAAATTACATATAAAATATTTATGATTCAATTAATAGCATTAAAATTAGTTAAAAAATCAATTCAATTTCCTTAAACCGTGTTTTTTTTTCAATTTGTTTCCTAAAACATAAATTCCATAAATTATATATTCAAAAAGACAACAATCATCTTTTGTCAAAAAAAAAAATTGTATATTAAAAAATGTGATTAAATTTATAATAATAAACAAAATAAATCTTATTTTTAGAAAATTACCTTTATTAATGGTATAAAAAATACATTAAAAGAATAAAGAGTTCATTTGAAAAAATTGGTGCATCAGTTTATATATAAAATATTCAATATTATAATAACTACATTAGAAGTTTGAGTTAAAATAAATAAATTATATTTTCTAAAGACTTAATTTTTTTTCTTTCAAAAAGGGTTTAAATTCTTAGCATCAATTATATTTTGTCAAAAAAATATCAGTGTTACTTTATAAAATATTTATCTCTAAAAATGTCGTTAGACCACTTTCACATATATTAAAAAATATAATCAAAATTTATAAAAAAGTAAAAATAAAATTATTTTTTATCACTATTATGAAAAAAAATAAATTAAAGAATTAAAAAAGTAATAAATAAAAAACTGTAATAAAAAATATTTATAATTTCTCATTGTTGAAAAATAAATTATAAATAAAAAATATTTTATGTTCAATACATTGAAAACACACATAAAAATAATTATTTGTGTTTTTAATGCATTTAATACACATTTTCTTTAAAAAAAAAAATTATCTTTTTAATCTCTTAAAAAATTATCAACTTACTTTTTTAATCTCTTAATCATTGTCTCAAGGGCACTCATTTGCATTTTCCTAAATTATATTTCTTAAAGTGTCCACAATAAATTCATTATTATCTCCAGTCAGGTTTTGACTGTATTTAAATAAAAAATATTTTTTCTTTTTTTGTTTGTTGTAAATAAGTATTAATATATTTTTTATTAAAAATAAAATATTAAGTCCTTGTTTGGTAAAAATAGCAGTTTGACGGATAAACTAGTTGATGGTTGATAGCTTATAGTTAATGACTAATGATTTATAACTGATAAGCTAATTGAAGTTTTAGGTAAAATTAGCGGATTCAACTAGTTGATAATTAAAATGACATAAAAGACATTTAATACATAATTATTTTATTTTAAATTAAAATAAATTATAGAGGATAAAAAATGGATTTTAGTTAAAATAATAAAGTTAAAGAAGGAAGAAAAAATGATAAGCTATAAGATATAAGTTAAAATTATATTTAAAATAGTGTTAAAAAATAAGTTATAAGCTAATAAAATAAGCTATAAGATATCAGTTCGTGATGATATAAGACTGTTGTTATCAAACAGATCTTTTATTGTCATATGAACTTATAAGCTATAAACTATAAACTCAACAAATATCATGTCAAATAGAGCTCAAGAGTAAAAGGGGTACTCCAACCCAAAAATACAAGAACACAACCAAAATCCAACATCAAAGTAAAAAAATAAACCTCTCAATCATATGCTTGCAAGCTTAACAAAACAAACCATCTTAAATATAAGATATGTTAGAATTTTTAAATCATCCTTATATCAACATCCTAATCACAATTGAAGGTAATACTATAATACTACTTCCTCCGGTTACAATGTAAAAATAATTACTTTTATATTATAAAAATAATTATTTTTATATTGATTAAAAAAGTTAGTTAAATGTAATTAAATTTTTTGATTTCATGTACAATTAAAATAAGGTTTACTATAATATAATTAGTTATATTTGATGAATCAAATATTAACATTAAATGTTTTTAAATTAAATCAAGAGTACAATAGTAACACAAACATTAATTAGTTTAACAGTTATTGAATTTTGATTATAATAGTGACTAAGATTTAAGGTCATTTTTTGCTTATATTAGTAATTGAATGGAGTACTATGTATGCTTTTGAGTTTTCATCTTTCAATACAATACACTTTTCCATATTGAGAACCATATTTTTCATACCCTGTATATTTTATTTGCTAACATACTTCCTTTATAGCAATAACCACGATCAAATTGGTGGAACCATCAAGACTGCCCATTTTTTTGGTTTCTTCCAATTCTTATATGGTTTTCTGATTTATTTTCCAGTTTTTCTATATAATGGTTTCTTAGACATATTGGACTAGACACAAGTCCGGTTCACGATTCGACCGGCCGGATTGATCTGATTTTTATTACCATGATTATGTCATGTCAGAAATTCATAAACACCGCCTAGAAGGCCTTGAGCCAGAAGATCTT
This sequence comes from Vicia villosa, assembly GCF_029867415.1. Lineage (NCBI taxonomy): Eukaryota > Viridiplantae > Streptophyta > Magnoliopsida > Fabales > Fabaceae > Vicia > Vicia villosa. The sequence goes on from NW_026705072.1 coordinate 359,694, forward strand.
GGTATGGGTTTTACTCTCAGCAATAAGGCAGACATAACATAGTCTTTAACGAGGAAATTATGGTTAAGTTGAAAAAGCTAAAAGGATCAGGATGAGCACTGGAGGACAAAACCCTGAAAAAGGTGTATTTGAACCATCCTACGCAAATAGGCTTGGTGTGTGATGTGTTGTCTCACGTAAGAGTTGTGTACCATTCAAGTACTTGTACTAACAGATAAAAAGAAATCAATGGATAATTATAAGACCCAAAATCAAAAGTCTAAAAGCAACCCTACAAGTGAAGGAGATTATAAAAGGACCTCAGTTGGGATTTGAAACGAGTTTCAAACATTGAAAATAGTTGGAGAAAAATATTCAATCAGACGTGACACAACTTGCCTCTTACTCGTTGAAGATTGCAAGAAGTAGAAGTGTCATTCTTAGGTTTTTATTTTGTTTTTCTTATTGTTCATAAATGTTAAGCTTGAAACTCTGCATTGATATATTTCTTCTACTCATTGTAAGCTAAAACTTTTTATGTTGAACAATATGAAGTTTAATGAAAAGTGATATTTATGTGTGATGTGATTTTAGTGATATATGTTGTCATATAATTTAATGATACATGTTTATTAATTAGTAAGGATATTAAAGGTGAACTCGGAAACTTGTGTTGTGATTTAGGATAGGTTTTAGGGTTGAGTGGTTGTTGAGAGATAATACAAATATTTATAACTCCAAGCCACACATTGTAACTAACTGCTTATTGGTCTTATAATGGGGACTCATAATATGATAGAAGTCCTTTGGTTCTATATTTTTATTTATTTTTATTATTAGAGATTCAAAAGAGGATTTTAAGAGAGATAAAATATATATGTGTTTCCTGGTCATCATGGTTTTGTATTAGTCAATCACTTGGTTTGAGATACAATACAAATGACATTTTCCAAGATCCTTCATGGTTAACCATAATGATGACATATTCACACAAAGAGCGAGACTCATTTCTCTTTGATATCGCTAAAGATAAGAATGAGGTAAACTCATTTTGAAAAGGTTTAAATATTATGTATATGTATACTTTTCCCATCTGTACTAGTATTGGTGGACAACAAGTTCATTTCCTTTATTCTGCTCAAACTCGCTCAAAGTGTTTGAAAAATTGAATGATATCCATATTTAGTTTCATACAAGATCTGAAGTGAGCATTCAAAATTTCACTAACTTGGGTACTTCACATGCCAAGTGTGAATGTTTTCTTCATGTAGCACGAAGTCCATTTTCTTCAATAACATAAACTAATTTGATCAATTGTTTTCATGAATGTTATAATTGTTTACCAAATCGGTCCAAGCGGCCTCAAAATCCGCTTCACTGCTAAATTCATACATGCATTTCTTGAAATATCTCTTAAAAAAACTTCCACCGTTCTTCAAGTTCCCAAGGTGTTTGATTTTGTTTTGCAACAAGTTCCAATTGCATAAACCATGATGAGTCTCAGGGATCACTTCAACAAGTTCTCTAGACATTGCATGACCTTGATCAGTAAACACGATCTTTGTTTTATTTTATTATGTGCTTGTAAAAATGAATTGAACAACCATTTAAAGGACTCAATTGTCTCATAATACAATAATGTTACACTAATAATTGAACCTATATAATGGTAAAAACCAGAATACTCGTAGTCTAAAACCATATGTTGCGTCAAATGACACAACGTCACCAAAATACTCGTAGTCTAAAACCATATTTGCATCACACCAAAACACATCGGTCATTTGTTCTCCTGTATCCATCTAACATGCATGGAAGAACGATGGATTTTCTAATAATTGTCGTTAAAATTATTGGGAAAGATATCATGCATCGCTATACACCATACTTATTTGCCTTCTTGCATTGAGATAATTTTTTATATCAACGCGTGTATATACAATATTAAAATTGTATTAGTTAAAAGTACAAATGCGTAACAACCCTTGTTGAATAAGGATGGGCAGAGGCTTTAAAGTTTTTGTGGTATCGGGAGCTATCTCACATGAGGTGAGAAGCTATTGTATGTGTATATTTTCTCTATGTTATGGTTGGTATTGAGAGTTACCTCATGTGTCATCGGCTAAATCAATTCCATATGCTTGAACTTCGCCTATATTTCTATGTGATGCTAGCATGTGTGTTGTCTTCGGTAGTTGTAGATGGTGATTATGGTCTGATACAAAATCATGGATGGAAAACTTTTCATTCTTCAATACAGTAGAAATCTTTGTTATGCAATATGCTACGGTCTTGGCTCAATGGTTGCTAACAAAAGCATCTCTCTTGTCTTCATTTCATAGTCCTTCCTTGCAACAAAAAAACCAACACGGTGATATAGGTCCATCTTTTTTATTCCTGTTCACATAGCGCTTCCTAACACCAAAATCCATATTTACACCCTGTGCGATCCAAAATTCATAAGCCGCCTCCGATTAATCAAATTTCATACCAGGCATTGTCTTACAATCATGGTTGTCAAACTCGCGGGTAGACTCGTAAACTCGTACGAGTTTACGAGTCTAGGAAACATAAACGAGTTGACTCGCGCATAAAATATTTTTTTTATAGACTCGGGTAGACATGGGTAGACTCGCACAAACTCGTATGGACTCGCAAGTCTATCACGAGTTTACGAGTCTATCATTATTTGTTTAATTTGTTTTTTTAACCAAAAAAGGCTCAAATTCCCCAAAAGATTTTCTTTTATTTTTAAAAAAACCCTTATTTTGTTTTGCTTGTACGAGAATTAGAAAGTCTCTCTCCTAGTCTCTTGTACGGTATTTCCATGGAGATATGACTCCAAAACTAAAGAGGTTTGCAATTCGTATTCGAAGCTTAACTTGCAGCTCATATGGTTGTGAACGAAATTGAAGTTCCTTTGAAATGGTAATGAATTATTATTTTTTGTTAATATATTTGATTTTAATTCTTTTAGAAACATTGAGGTGAATTATTATTTGCTTTGCAAGTTCATTCCAAGAGAAAAAATATGTTGCATATAAAAAATTTAGTTTATTTAATGTGCAATTTGAAATTGAAAAGTAGAAAAGGAAAAGTGAAGAGTGTTATTCTTTCATTTAAAGATATTCATTTAGATTATGAATGGATAACTGAAGATCCTAATGAAGAAAATATGAAAAATGAATTTAATATTGAGCAAGATGATATTATTATTAATAATATTGTGGAAGATGATGTTGTTGTTACTAATGTTGTGAAGTGGTGGTGGTGGTGGTGGAAATGTTGAATTAGGTGGAAGTGGAACTTCAAGAAATCTAACATTTGCTAATGATTAAGAAGATGTTTCCTCTAGGACAGAGTTTGATGACGATACTCAAAATACCGATGAAGAAGATGGTGATGATATTGGTGGCGATGGTTTTACTAGAGCTTTCGATGTTTGAAGCCATTGGCATATATGCTTTGTGTTTTTTTCTTTATGTAGTAGCCAATTGACAAGATTTTAGTACTTTAAGTCTTTAACTACATACTTTGCTATTTTTTTTTTTATTGTCAATTTTTTTGCTAACAAATTTGTTATGAAGTATGACATTTAAGTTTTAATGGTAATAGGTTGTTCTACTATATATATATTTGTGTCATATATGAGGAATTTAAAAGTTTAAAAATATAGGATTGTGTAATATATGTGTCACTTGCAAATTTTTGAAAGTAATTTTAATTTTCCATAGACTCGTACGAGTTACGAGTTGAGTCTGCGAGTCGAGTCTACGGATCCTTTACGAGTCTGAGTAGACTCGCGAGCTTGACAACTTTGCTTACAATCAATATTTGAATATGTCATTTTCTTACCATACTCTTAAATAAAAAACAAAACATATGAATAAAATAATTTAATAATGTATTTAATTGTTATATTTTAACGATATATTTAATATCACAAATAAAACAAACTCTAGTTTCTATTTGGAAAAAATATAGTATAACCACATAAAAACTATTTCCATAAGTTCCTTAAAGAGAAATTAAATAGACGATAGCGTAAGCTCTTTGTAACAAATCAACACAGACACAAATAGAAAACAACCTTAATAAGAGTAGGATAAAGCAAAATATGACAATGACAACGATTGACGATGATCAACAATGAGTGTGGTGGCGATGGCGGTGAGCGGAAATGATAACGATTGACAACAACGACGAGGATCAACAGTGAGTGTGGTGGTGTTGTTGACGATGATAGTGAGGGACAAATAGAACCATTAACATCGACAACAACAATCAACCGTAAGTGTGGTGAAGTTTACGATGACAGTGAGCGGAAACGACAATGATTGACGACGACAATCAACAATCAATAATGAGTGGGGCGGAGTTTGCGATAACGCTGAGCATCAATGACAACGATTGACGACGATAATCAACAATAAATAGTGAGTGTGGCAGAGTTTGCGATAACGTTGAGCGAGAATGATAACGATTGATCAGGACAATCAACAATGTGTGTGATGACGATGACGACATTCACTGACGATGTTCGTGACAATGAAGATCAATACTAAAAGAAGAAGACACATTTAAGTCGTGTAGAAAGAACTTAAAAACATAGAGAAATTTTGTTTTTTATTCGACAATTTTGTTTTGATTTTGATTGTTAAAATAATTTTGCCACATGACAACGTATAATACATTAACTTAACTTGACGGTGAAGAGCGGAGGAAAGTTTCGTTGTTTTAAAAAAAATAGATATAATTTTTTTATTTTTAATAAATTCTAAGCCAAAACAACTTTCTTTCTTTTGAAGAGGTTTTTTTATCATCAATAATTAAAGACAAAATTAAAACACACATATATCAATAATTACTATCCATCTGTAAGAAAATAAACATAAAATCCTTAAATTTGAGACCTTGAGAGGAGCACACTCTCAGGACCCAAGCGTTTCACCGCTAGACCACACACGCACACATAATAATAATAATAATAATAATAATAATAATAATAATAATAATAATAATAATAATAATAATAATAATAATAATAATAATAATAATAATCTATAACTATATATAAAGAGGATACATCTTTTTTAGACTGACCTATTTTACTTCCTAAAATACCCTTTATTTTTTTTTAATAAATAAAATAAATACAATTTAAAAATAATAGTTTTCTTAATAACTTCCATTGGTTATTCATGGAAGGGTTTAAAAGTTAACTTCCATTATTTATAACTCCAATATCATTGGGTAGTTAATTTCTTTTACTTATAAGTATTTAAAATTTAATAAAGAGTGGTTATTAGAAGTTACTTAAGATGGTTACTACTATTGAAATACCCAACATATATAACCGAGTCATATCTTTGAAAAAATTAACACACCACTTCACAAAAATGAGGGTATCTGATGATATAATGAGAAAATTTCATAGATGAAGAAAAAACTTGAAAGAAAGAAAAAAAACTATGCATGACCATATAGAGGCAAGTTGCGATAGTTGGTGGGATTTTTTTGCGACATCAACATAAACATCTGCACTTTAAATATACATTAGTAATTTATTATCGAAGTCTGAAATCAACACTAAAGAAAAAGTGTTTTCAAGACCAATTTAAGAATGCGAAAATACCCCCCTCTCTCTTTTTTTTTCTCTCTCTCTCTCTCTCTCATTCTCCATCTCCCTTATTTATCTCTCTCACGCACACATTCTCTCACTCACTCACTCCTTTGAACTATCTCTCTCATGGTGCCATAGCATTCTTATATTAATATCGTGTGACATTATCTCCTTTTGTGAGAGAGGGAGATAGAGAAAGAGATAGAGAGTTGAGGGAGAGAGAAAAAGAAATAGAGAGTTGAGAGAGAGAGAGAGAGAGAGAGAGAGAGAGAGAGGAGAGGGAGAGAGAGTTGAAGGGGGAAGAGAGAGAGAGAGAGAGAGAGAGAGAGAGAGAGAGAGAGAGAGTTGAAGAGAGAGAGATAGAGAGAACAAGTGGATTAGGAGAGAGAGAAAGAGAGAGTGAGAGAACGAGAGGATTAGGAGAGAGAGAAAGAGAGAGTGGGAGAAAGAGAGAGGAGAGGGAGAGAAAGAAGAGAGATAGTTGATGGGAGAGAGAGATGGATTAGAAGTTAAGGTATGTTGAAAGTGAACATTATATCATGTTATTTTTATTTTTTAATAACTATGTTCAAATAATATTTTTTAAAGAGACATATGGGAAAAACATAATAAAATACATACATGCATTTGTGAAATAAAAAAAAGGACATACGGACACACAAGTTAAGTGTGTTTAGACGAATATATCTTAATTTTAACACATTTGGTGATTAAAAATAAATGTATGTAATTAACTCCTCTTTAGTACCTATTTATTTAGTTCATTTTCAGGTGATGTTTTTATACAATTTATCTATTTTATTTTTAATTTCTATCACAAAATTTATATAATAAATATTTTAAATTAAGATCAAAATGAAATAAAAAAAATATGTTTGTGTTTTGACGCTGTGCAAATTAAAAAAAGCGGACAAACGGGCACGGGTAATAATAATAATAATAATAATAATAATAATAATAATAATAATAATAATAATAATAATAATAATAATAACTAGACGTACACCCGCACGATGTGCGGATAAGTTTTATTAAATTATTAATAGTAAATATTGTAATTTAAATTAATAATTTAAAATATAATGATATAAATTAACAACAATTTAATAGTTTGCATATCTTAAAAAATAACTATATGTTAAACAAAGTGAAAAATAAATTATAGAGTAAAAGTAGTGAAAATTAAGCGAGTAAAAATAGTAAAATTAATAAAGTAAATAACTTTAAAATTATTGTCATCGTTATTATTGGTATAGAAAAAATTCATATGCTAATTAACCATCAATAATTTTAAATCACTACGCCAAATTTAAGTTGTAGCAGCGCAGCTACTAAAGCGCTTTTAGCAAAAGCGCTCTCGTAGGACTCGCTAAAAACAAAATTAATAAACAAGGAAAAATGATGCAAAAGAAGCGCTCTGGTAGGGGGAGTTATGATAGCGCTTTTAAAAAGCGCTCTGGTAGGGGGGGCATGAGAGCGCTTTTAAAAAGCGCTCTGGTAGGGGGTTATGAAAGCGCTTTTAAAAGCGCTCTTATAGGGTGGGTGCTACGAAAGCGCTTTTGGGATAAAAGCGCTCTGGTAGGGGGTGTTATTAAAGCGCTTTTGAAAAGCGCTCTGGTAGCCCATTTAAAAAATTATATATTTTACAAACACACGCGTTTTGTTTCAGATCTTTCTTCTTCCTTCGTTGCTCCGTCGTCCTCTCTCCGAAACCCTAGCAACCTCCGCTGTTCTTCTTCCTTTCAGATCCAAAACACACGAGTTTATGGTGAGTTGAGGTTCGTGTTGTTGCTGAGTTCGGTTTCGATTCTGAATCTACAAACCAAAACCGGGTGAGACCTTTCTGAGTTTATTTCTTATTCTCTCTTCCTCTCTCAAATTTCTGAAGGGTTTGTTTGATTAGGAAAGTGATGAACAAATGTTTGGGTTTGATGAATGTTTGTCTGGTTATGTTTGATGATGATTTGTGAATGGTTTTGTTTCTGATGAATGGTTTGCGTGTATGAGAAAGATGAACAATTAGGGTTTTGGTTAGTGTTTGCGGCTGTGTATTGTGATTGTTGTTGGATGAATATGAACAATGTATTTACAGTTTCTGGAGAGGTTTTTCGAAGATGATGAACAGAATTTTTTTTAGGGTTTTTGGTTGTTGGCTCTACGGCTCTACGGCTGATTTTTTTTAGGGTTTTTGGTTGTTGGCTCAATTGACTTGTTCTTTTATCAAAAACTATTTTTATGTGCATGTGGTTGTTAATTGATTTCTTATAAATTGGTTTCTGTTCTGGTATAGCACTATTTTTATTAACTATTTTGTCTTTTGTTCGGAGATGAGGAAATTTTTGGTTGATAGAGAAAATATTGAGAATGTGAATGTTGTGTAAATAATCACGTTTTTCTATTGTAGGTTGAGCTTCAAACAGTGGATGGACTGGTAAAGGATAGAACACAATGTGCCCCTGCCGATTATGTTCCACAGAATAAGAATCAAGTAATGTACCCCGAAGTCTTCTGTGGCAGGATCGTTCGGGGTACAGTTATTTGATTCATATTCTGTGACACAATACAACATAGCTCAGGTGACTACTGGTTCTCCACTAAAGCATCAATACAACATAGCTCCAGATAATACAGGAAGCGTACATTGGTTGCATAAGAACTCGGAAGTTGTTTCCCATTTAGTTGTTTTGGTTTAGAAATATGTGAATTGGTTTAGTTGTTTTGGTTTAGAAATATGTATATATGTATTTTGATTTACATTAATGGTATATAATATAATACTTTTTTGTATATAATCGATATCGATTATAATGGTATATATCGATTTGAAATGATAAATTATAGGTTCATGAAAAAATACTGCCAAAAAATAGTAAATTACAGGTTCTAAAATATTGCTGCCAAAAGTGCAGGTTTAGAAATAATAAAAAGCATAAAAAAAAAACGCAACATACGAAAGCGCTTTTGAAAAAAGCGCTCTTATAGGGGTGCCTACCAGAGCGCTTTTTCCTGAAAAGCGCTCTTAAAGGGGGGCCTACAAGAGCGCTTTTTCCAGAAAAGCGCTCTTATAGGGGGGGCCTACCAGAGCGCTTTTAAAAGCGCTTTCGTAGCCTATGCCAGCGCTGGCTTTGGCAGCGCTTTAAAGCGCTGTTAAAGGCCAAAAAAAGCGCTTTTAAAAGCCTTGCGCGTTGTAGTGAATGTAGATGTTATAGGTGGTATATCATAGTAAATTATGAGTTTGCAAAAATAATAATATTTAATTTTTATTTTTACTTGCGTTTTAGTAATTTATGGATTACTAAGGTTATTAAATAATTTTTTGAACATTTTTTTAAATTGATAATGATAATTAATGAATAATTAAGTAATTGTTTTTAAAGTAGTGGGAGTTTTGCAAATCGTGTCTAAATAAATTTTTTGAAAAAAGATATAGCCACTTTTAATAATTAGTAATATTTACATTTTATTTTTTAATTAATTCATTACTTATTTAATATTTTTAATTAATTAATTTATTACTCATTAAAAGTTTTGGCGGGAAATTTTGGTGCAGAGAACTTCTAGGATTATAATTTAGGATAATTTAGGATTATAATTTAGTATAATAATAATAATAATAATAATAATAATAATAATAAGAGAATTATATTCATACACTGACAGTGTAAAACTCTTTTACACAGACAACCAATAATAATAGAATATTTTGACATGTCAGTTTTAATCATATTATTTAACTTTAATTGAAAATATTTCTGCAAAAAGGGTTTATATCTAATACAAATTCACGTTCCTAAATTAGTGGCTTTCAACAACTGCACCTTCTTCTTCGTTTGGCTTCTAACTGCACTTTCTTAAGTTCATCTTCCTCCAAGTATTTTTGCTTTTTTTTATTACCAACAACAATGTTTACAAGAAAAGCTTCGAACCTCTTTGTTCTTCTTCGTTGGACTCAAAGTGGAAGTTACGTTGTTCATCGATGTTTCTCATCTTCAAAATTAATTCTTGTTCTTCTCGTCACCCCCAATTTCAAACATCCATTTTTTTTAACAAAAAAATGGAAGTCAAAATTATTTAAAGAAAAACCCTTGTACTCTTAATTTTTCTCTTTGCTGGTGTTCCCCTAAATTATGCTTTAATAATTTTATCTCATATATCATCTTGGTCCTAGTTTCTTCATCCACTCTCACTCATTCTTTCGCGGTGTTGTTTAACAGTGATTAAATTAATTTAATTTAAAGCACAAGTATCATATATATATATATATATATATATATATATATATATATATATATATATATATATATATATATATATATATATATATATATATATATATATATATATATATATATGTTATTGTCAACTTGAGTTCTGTGTTCATTTTACAGTGCATCTACCTAAGAAATCTACTACGATAATGATAGTATAACAGAAAAAACTAGTACAAGGTACTCGAACCCTCAACAAACAAGGATCATATTCTCTCCTCCTAATAAACTACATCATGGATCTACACCTAATAAACTCTTAATCACATTCTTTACAGTCACAAAAAGAACGAATAATTTATTGTTTTTCATATTAACCAAAACCAATAACCGCAGAGAATTTGTATTTTTCAGTAGTAGCACATGAAAGCCATAAATACGCTTAGAATAGCCTTTGTATGGTTATTGAATAGTGGTGTAGAAATTTGGTGAGCTTTGCACCTAGCCGACAATATTGTCCAATCTCATTGGTTTGAAGTACATGACAAACAAAACGAACCGCTTGCGTACAACATTTGATAATAGAAGAAAAACATATGTCGAACTGGTACGATCCATCAGCTCATAACTCGATTTAACCGTAAAACCATCACCATCATAATCCAACCAATTGAACTCGTCATCACCGGACATCGAAGGCATGACATCTTGTAATAACGCTGAGATTTTAGCCTCCTGATGTGTTGTAGCAGACTGCGGGACAACATCAAGACAAAGCTGATTCCAGCACCAAATGCCTTCATTCCACCAGGCCGCGTTATCAATGCCCCCGAACTTGTTAATTGCTTCCTCATAAGCTTCGGGAAACACGTCTTTCAAGCCGGATTACAATATTTATGGCAAATAATACCACTCCAATGTCAAACACAATGTTTCTCTTTTAACAATTTTCACCAATTTCAAAAGAAGGTGTCCTAAATTATTAGCCTTTTGTGTGGGAGAGTAAAATTTGACATTGTTTTTTGAATTTCTATTCGAGTCAAATTTAATATCTCTTTTACTTCGATCTCATACAAAACAAATGCTGAAATATTTTTTCTATCATCAAGAATTTAAGCGACTGAACCATGCATACCATATATCTCTGACTGAATTTTATACATAACTTTTTTAACAGGTTGCATGCATGGTTTAATATGTAGGCCATACACTCATTCTTAGAGAACATAATACAATAAAATACAATGTAATTTATCACAGAGCATGCATTGAAAAATTACAAAGCTATTTGCAAGACTTTAGAATAAGAATCCAAAATAAAGTGTGATTATTTTTTGTATTCACTTGTATGTGTATAATAGCATGTCATATGTTTAAAATGTGATAATTATATTGTTTGAGCTTTTATATATAGCAGAGAACTACATAAAAGTTAATGGTCATTAAAAAGATCCAGCAATCATAATTGTATCACAGATTTGCTCTTTTAAGTTGGTTTTGGTTCTAAAATATAAATACCAACAAATTAAGTCAATACAAAACAATACAAATGAGAATACTATTTCAATAATTCAAGAAATAAATAGATTTTTCATAACATATTCAGTTTCTTATGATTGGTCATTCCTCAAACTCTTGATGCTCTTTAATATAATTGAATTAGAGTAAGGACGGAGGTGCTATAGAGGTAAAACTAATTTTGAGTATTTATCCACTGCCTTATAAATCTGCAAATTTCAATGGCAGTGGTTACCCTTCTCTACAATTTTCTGCAATGCAAATAACAAAAGAAACAAATTATTACTAACATTGTTAGACTTTTTAAGAAGGTAAAATATTCTAAAAGCATTAAACCAAGCACAAGGCTAACAAATAAAATAAAATAAAGAGTTATAACACATTGTAGTTATATCACCTGTGAGTGAATCAAACTAGAATCCTCAGCATCAGCAGCACCAGTATTTGAAAGTTGACCATTGGTAATATTACACCTAAAAGACATAGTGCATCATATCTTCAACTTAACATAGTAAAATGAATTATAATACAAACTAATTTATGAAGTTCCTTTTAACGTACCTTGATTGAATTAAACTTGGACATTTACGTTTGTTGTGGCCTTTTTTCTTACAATAACTACAAGTAGACGAAACTGATTTGACCAATTCCAAACTTCCTTTCATTCGCAATGTTCGTGGCCTCCCTTTAGTTGCTCTAACTGGAGGATCACGCAATGTCATATTATTGTTGGATAAATTTGAGGTAACTTCAATGTTCGAGTTATTAAGTCCTTCTTTTGATTCTTCAAGATCCAATTGATCAAGTTCCACAATTACGTTTTGCAAAGCTTGAATTGCAATATCATGATGTTTTGGTGATCGAGAAGCTCTTTCAGATAGTTCAAGAGAGTGAACCATAACACTATTAAACAAAGAAGTACTGGAATCTTTGTTTTTCCCTTCATGCAGTTCTTGAATTGCCAATCCCTTACTTTTTTCTTTCTTAGCATTTATAGTCCAACGACGCAAAACATACTAAGAAGGGAGAGAATGCACACTTTTCTTTATGAGTACATTTAATCCATGTCTGCAGAGAATTCCCATAAACTCAAACATGTGACAACTACAATTTACTTCTTTTGAAATAACATTAAAAGTCACGTGATAATTAGGCTTCTCTTTGCAAATTTCATGAACCTTGTATGTCGACACTTCTGTAGAAAAATCAATTTTTTCCGCTATAAACATCTGAGAGCTAACCAACTCATCTTGAAATATCCTAAACATTTTTCTTGTATAAATCTTTGAGACTTCTTCTTCCATAGGATATAAAGTACGCAACAGGGGTTTTGAATTCAATGTTTTGAAAGTCTTATGTCTTTCACTATTATATCGTGCATCAAGAGCCTTTTCATACTGTGTCACAAATTTGCTCAATGGAGTACTTGAATTCAAAAAATCTTTAAAAAAACTATTGATACTTTCACTCCTTTGGGTGGTAGACATTCCAGCACAGAAATCTTGACGTACAAAAGCCGGAATCCATTTTTCTCGTATAAAGTATATCTTTTCTAACCACTTATTATCCTGCAACTCATACTTATCTATCATTGCTTCCCAGTCAGAATCAAATTCTTCAACAGTGATAGATTGATGAATACACTTATGAAATTGATTTTTGAATTCACCATGCTCGTGATAAATATAGTTCAAATATTCTGGGACTTTCTTTTGAATGTGCCACATACAATAATGATGATTAACCTTTGGAAACACCCTTGCAACTGCATTTGTAATAGCCATGTCTTGATCAGTGATAATAGTTTTAGGACAAACTCCATTCGTTGCTTCTACCCAAGTACTTAACAACCAAAAGAAACTATCTTCAGTTTCGTCCCACAGTAGAGCACAACCAAAAAGAATTGATTGTTGATGATGATTAACTCCAGTGAATGGAACAAAAGGCATTTTATATCTATTTGTTAAGTATGTTGGATCAAAGGTTACCACATCACCAAAATACTTGTAAGCCATTCTAGACCTTGAATCAACCCAAAAACAATTTGCTAATTGTCCTTCTACATCCATTTGAAATGCATAAAAAAATCCAGGATTCTTCAATTGGCAATCTTTAAAATAAGATAACATCAATTGAGCATCTCCTTTTTCTAATTGTTTCTGTCTCTTTGCACTTAAATAATTAACAACATCTTATTTGCTAAATCCAACATTATCAATACCGCCACTTTCGGTGTATAAGACAGAAGCTATTTTGCAAGGACGTAATCCCGAATCATCAAGCACATCAATAAGTTTTTTTGTACTTTGGATTTCCTTCTATGCACTCGAAGAAACCTTGAACTTTTTGGAGAAAAAAGTTCATGATTATGGTCTCTTATAAATTTAGAAACAATCCATTTCTCATCATTTTTCTTTACATATAGCATTGCCTTGCATCCTATTCTTGTCTCATCATGTGGTGCACCACCAAAACTATCTCTTTTCACATATTTTTTTGCTCTAAACCCTTCTTTTGAACAAAGGATTTCATGGCCTATTATCATACCATTTGTTCTTGATTTAGTAACACGGCCCATACGAAAGCTAAATCATTTGCTTTTTGCGTACTTTGTGTAATAGCTCTTTGCATCGTCAATTGACATAAACTCCATACCCTCGTAAGGCTCTAAAGGGGGATTTATTGGTATTTCAATATCAGCATAATCGATATTACAATCAGTTTCAAGTATATCATGAGAGCTAATTATGGTTGAATTATCTTCTATGTCGGTCATTCTTAACCTGCCATATAGGTGCCCAATTCTTATTTCTTAATATGAAAACAAAAAGATCATCGTATGACTAATATATGACTGCTAATATATGAAACTTATACTATACAATAATTTTAAATTAATACAAAATAGAATGCGTTGAAATGAAAGCAGTGCATATCAACTTCACCTTTTCTAAAACAGTGATGAAAATGGTGATTATATAATAATTTAAAACTAATACAAAAAAATAATGTATTGATCTAGATAAAAAAAAGAAATAGAAAATAAAGGCATATGACACAGGAATATCATGAAAAATCAAAACAAAACATCAGTACATTCAATCAATTAAGCTTATCAGTAATTAAGCGATCGAAACGATGGAGACAAGAATAAAGACAATAAGAATTAAATCAATGGACGATGAAGTTGAGGGATGAGTACTTACTGTCATGAACACCGAAGAAAATAAAGAGAATAACCAAGAAAACTTCCACTTTGAGTCCAACAAAGAAGAACAAAGAGGTTCGAAGCTTTTCTTGTAAACGTTGTTGTTGGTAATAAGAAAAAAAAGCAAAAATACTTGGAGGAAGATGAACTTAAGAAAGTGCAGTTAGAAGCCAAACGAAGAAGAAGGTGCAGTTGTTGAAAGCCACTAATTTAGGAACGTGAATTTGTATTAGATATAAACCCTTTTTGCAGAAATATTTTCAATTAAAGTTAAATAATATAATTAAAACTGACATGTCAAAATATTCTATTATTATTGGTTGCCTGTGTAAAAGAGTTTTACACTGTCAGTGTATGAATATAATTCTCTAATAATAATAATAATAATAATAATAATAATAATAATAATAATAATAATAATAATAATAATAATAATGATAATAATAATAATAATAATAATAATAATAATAATAATAATACCCGCTAAGTTGAAAACCCGAAAGGGCGGCTTAGGCAAAAAAGGGACAAAAGCGAACGACTACATCCCGCATGCCACCTTGGCAATCACTATTCATACATGCTGAAGGCTCCCGACCGAGGGATAAGCAAGACTCCGTGTTCTTGAGTTCGCACCTGGCGGCTCAAATCCCTAAAGCATTCACAAATTCCAATCGCTGTGTTTAGGGCTCCCGACCGAGGGATAAGCAAGACTCCGTGTTCTTGAGTTGGCACCTGGCAGCTCAAATCCCTAAAGCGTTCACAAACCCCAGTCGGGTCCTCAAGCTCCATTGTGTTGTCATCAAATCGGGGAGTGATCAATCCTAATAAGTACGGTCTTCCAAAGCAAGGAGATGAGAACGTCAAAGTTATAAAAGTGATAGCGGGATCGAAACTAATGGATGTCCGTTTCACATTGTCATTTCTCTTGTATTAAAAATGTGCAATTACCTCTTACTAGGAATTGCTTCCTAAATGTATTCGCCCTTCCTCAGGCGTTTGTCATGTCAATTAATAAAGTTCTTTTCATCTTAAAAGTTGTTTTCTTTTACTATTTTGTTTGCATAAAACGTCCTAAATTTGTGTTAACTTTGTATATGAAAACTGCATTGCTTTTACAATACATGATTAGAAATGATAAAATCTTTGAATTTACTTTGAAGTCTTGTGTAACTAGGGTGGCAGGCCAAGATGTCATGCTATATCTTGGGGCATTCTTATCTGTTTATATCGCAGGTACATCCTTCCGAGCACACAATGTTAGTGCATTGGCGGATCTAGCCAAGTGAGGGATTCTCATTACCCAGCTGAGTGCATCCAGATGAGACCCTCTTGGTCCCAAGATCCTCATCTCCTCAACAAAGCATATCTCAATCTCCGTGCCTCAGAAGCCTCATTCCCCAGTGGAGTGTCTCCTCCCCAGTTGAATCATGATTGAATGGTATCTGATTCCCCATCAAGCTCTCAATGAGGTTCCTTGCCCGAATGCCTCATTTTCCCAGTAGAGCGTTTTTTTCTCCAACAGATTAACTTGTTTTCCCCAGGAGAGTCATTTTGTTCCCCACTGGAGTGATCTTAACCAGAGGCTCTTATGCCGAGTTCCTTATCCCCAGCGGATTTCTTATTTCCTCATCCCCAGTGTGTCGAGAATTTGCTTCTCCAATGAAGTTGCCATGTTATTCCCCAAACAGAGCTCGCATCCAAATTTGATCGTCTCCAGCAGGTTTCTGATCCATCTTTTCCAGCTCATAATTTGTGACTTCTGGTCACTCATCTTGTCCTCCCCGCAGAGTTTCATACTCTCTCCGAGACTTCTTCAGCAATTCAGTGCTCCTCCGCTGTCTCCCTAAGCAGCGTCCGAATCATGCATCATTCGCATTGCATTCTCTAAACATATATCGTCTTCCCTAGTCTGGAACGTTATTCCATACACATTCATACATGCATCATGCATAAATCATATCATTTCTGTTTCATTCTACAGGAAGGTCATCAAGATATTCAAATGCCTCCTAGAGAGCAACTCGCCTAATCATTACAGGCGCTTATCCTGATGTTCATATCAGAAAAGGATTGTCAATTCACCTGATGAAGATATTCCTATTCCCGACGCCCTCAGATCGGTTGAAGATATTTGTTCCTATCCTGATTCCAGTTCAGTTGAAGGAGCCGCCTCCGGATCTCTGTCGATCTTCCGAAGGAGCAAGCCTGTTGATGCCTCAGATCAGTTGGAAATATCTACGTCCTGACGATTTATTTTCGTTCAGAAGAAGACTTGTCTACCCATTTCCGACATTTCTTTTCCCGGCGCACACAGTTCGAAAGAGATATCCGTTCCTATTCCTGATAAATCAGACCTTCAGTTGAGGGAACTGCCTCCGGATCTCGTCGATCTTACGAAGGAGCAAGCCACTGATGCCCAGATCAGGTGGAGATATCTGCCTGATTGACTTTGTCATTCAGAAGAGGATTGTTCTACTTATTTTCTAGCATCGAGCCTAGATCAGTTTAAAGACTTCCTTTCCCGGCGTACACAGTTCGGAAGAGATATTGTTCCTGTCCTGATAAACCAGACTTTCAGTTGAGGGAACCGCCTCCGGATCTCGTCGATCTTACGAAGGAGCAAGCCGCTGATACCCAGATCAGTAGGAATATCTGCCTGATGATTTAATTGCATCAGATGGAGATGTCGCATTGGTACCCAGACCAGAGATACTTACTACCCGTTGATGCCCAGATCAGCCGGAGTATCTCATTTCGATGCCCAGATCGACTTAGACATCTATCCCCGATTCCTGTTCGGAAGACATCTGCTACGTCTGATACCCAGATCATTCGAAGATGTGCCTTCTCTTGATGCCCAGATCAATTGAAGTTTTTTCCCCTGCCTTTGGGGTTACATGTTCCTTCTTATCGCAAGTTGGAGCTACTTAATTATCCAGGTCAATTGAAGTTTTTTCTCCCTACTTGCGGGGTGGTACATTCTTTCTTATTATAAGACGGAGTCTTCTGTTGATCAAGAGCGCAAATTTTCGAGTTCATTCTGGTATTCAATCTCCTTCCACCTCAATGGTTCGAAACTTTCGTTTCTCACTCGTCGGTTCAAGAAGTTTGAATAGGGGCAGCTGTTGCACCCCAAAATTTGCCCTCTTTATTCGAGCCATAAGTTATCCAAGACGTTTATTTCGTCATTAAAAAAAAAGAAGAAAAATAATAAAAAGTTTTCATGGGATTAAGAAGATACAGTGTGAAATATGGTTTAAATAGTGGAAATACGAGAAAATTCACAAGTCCGATTTGGAAAGTGATTTGAGCTTGGTTCCCGCGTGGCCCCAACTGTTTCGATGTTATCTACAACTTCCGTGTTTGACTCAGAAATCAATTCCATGAGAAAGGTTGTCGAATTTGCAAATTAATCGAGGTTTCACAGTGAAAAATGGTGCTGAACCGCAGGTTTTCGGACAGTAAAAAATTCATATCTCCTAATCCGCCAGTCGGATTCGCTTGAAAATTTAACTGGGGATCCGTGCCATCATTACCAAAATTTCATATGTTCGGACCATCGGTCGATTATGCACCAAAAGTGCCCAGCATTTTAAGGAACGTCGCAATCTTTCGGTAAAAAGTGTGTTTTCGAGTGTGTCGCGCCGAGTTTGAAAATTCATAACTTCTTCGATTTTTATCGTATGGAGTCCATTCCGGCGGAATTTTCTCGGAAATTTCATTATCTTCGATTCTTCGTCACACGTGCTAGGTCAGATTTCGAGCCGAAGTTTGAGTTTCATCACATTCTTTGAACGGTACTCGCAAAATTCTGCACAGTCGCACCAGGTGAACCGATTTTTCTCGTCATTCAAACACGTATAATTTCCTCACCGTTTGTCAGATTGAGACGATTCTCGCGGCTACGAGTCACAAATTTGGTCATCTTCACAGTGATGTTCGTTTTATTTCCGAATTTCGCACCGATTCACGTTTCCCCGAAAATGAGCAAAAAAGAGATACGTCAGGAGCATTTTTGACATTTCACCATTTAAAATATATACTTTTTTCTCTCTTTTTCTCTCATAATTCCACTTTTACCAAGAATCACACAAAAAAAAAACCAATTCTCTCTCACTTTTCTCTAAAATCAAAATACCAAAAAATAGAAAAAAGGTTCAAGAACGTGAGAAAGATGATGAAGAACACGTAGTAGAAAAAATCCTCCAAACTTCCACGTTCTTTTCCGATCACTCCTTTCCGACGCCGGCAGTAGCGCGAGTCACCACCATCACCGAACACACTACTTTCTCCTACCGGCGGCCACTACGGAAACGCGGACGCGTCTCCTTCGTCTCTTCCAATCGTGCGATCTCCTCCTTCCGGTTTCCAACTCCGATTCAAACTCCTCTTCGCGCTTCCGGTAATGATTCTTGCATTTGATTCTTGTTTTTTTACTTGATTATGAGTATTAATTGTTAGAACTTGATATTAAACTGTGAGATTGCTTGAATTATGAACATTAATTGTTGAGATTTGTTGAATTTGAGTTGATGTTTGAATTGGACATGTTAGTCGATGGATGATAACTAAATTGAGGATGATATTGGTTTGTTGATATTAATGCTTAATTGATTCAATTTGTAAAATAGGGATGATGTGTGTCGGCAATATGTTTCAATTGCTCATGAACCAAAGAATAGCATGCTACATGTTTGATTAAATGCTTATGAGAAGTGATTTTGGTGCACAATAATAGAGTTTTTTGAATGATGTAGGAGTTGTGATAATTGTTGACATTTGGTGTTGATTGGATACTAATTTCATGAGTTTGCAAAGCTTCTTAATGATCAAAACAGATGCTGAAATCTATTTGTGTTTGAATAATGTTTAGAGTCTAAAAAAGTCATAAAAATATGGTGGTGCGGATATGCGTAGTTGCTGTTTGTTTTTTTTGGGTGTTGTTTTACTGGTATAGTGTGAACTCTTAGTGCTAGTCAGGAATGATAACAATGCTAGAAATTAGTTGATTAAACTTGTTAGTGTTTGTTTTTTAGATGACCTGGAAGGTGCAGAGTATGTGAGGTTTTTGGTTGTTACTAGTTGACCCTGAGTTTGTTTTGTCCATATCATTTGAGTAGGTGTGTGTATTATGGTTTTTGGTTCGGAATTGTTACCTTAATATCGGTTAATAAAAATGTTTGAAATAGAGTTGTGGATCTTAATGTTAAGATGGCTGGATGGTTAGAGTTGTTGTTCTTGAGGATAAAAAGTTGATAAAGCTGTTAGTGTAAAACATGTTTCATGAGTGTGCATAATTCTATTTGCTGTCAGTTTATAAGTAGTATTGGAAAGTGAACAAAAAGTGGATTAATAACGGTGCTACTACTTGTTTGTTTTGCCTATAAAATCATGTTGCAAATGTTTTTATTTGCCAATTATGTGTTCTTTTGTTGCAACATACCATGAACCATTTTTCTTGCCTTTAGTATAGTATGTTTCTAATAGACTTTGTGGGACTGTTTTGAAACACTAAGAGTGCAGAATTTTTGATGGATTAATATGGTAATTTTGTCTTGCTTGCTAAATCATAAAAAAGGCTTTGAAAAGTGGTTGTATGAAGGTACATAGATGCTGAAATTTTAGTGTTGTTTTAGTGATTGATAATGTGAATTGTATTGCTCATTTGGTGGACATTTGATGCTGAAAATTTTTATGATGGTTGGTGGTGTTGTTGACATGTAAGTTGAGAGAATGATGAATTTCAATTGTGTTAAAATGCTGGAAATTTAATGGACAGTTGATGATAGTGTTGCTTTAAGTTCATTGCAACTTGTTAGAACATGAAAATTGGTAATGATATTAGTGTTTTGGTGTTAATTAGAGCAAGTAGAAATGCTGAAAATTAAACGATACCATGCTTATGTGAATTGTTGTGCATTTGACTTGGTCTTGGATATTAGTAACACTTTATGTTTAATTGTTGAGAACTCTAATTGATAAGGATTCGACACTTTGTGCTTACTTGAAACTATGCTTGATTCTAACTTCCAACATGTCAATTATATGCTATCTTGTGCAAGGTACCATGAACCACTTTCTTGTGTTTAGGTGTGTTTCTAAGGTACTTTTTTGGGGCTGTTTTAGAACTTCTTAATGCAGAATTTTGGTTATGTGCTTGTTAGTGCATCTCTTCATTTTGTTTTGTTTCCTAAAGATATGAAAGATAAAAATAATTGTTGTGCTTGTTGTTTAGTGCTTAATTGTGAATTCAATAGGTAAAATAGACTTTATATGAATGCTAATCATTAGTAATAGGTGCTGGTTTTTCTTAAGTGTATTTGTTCTCTCTTTTTCTCAATTTTGCAAAGTGAATACGTGATACATCGGCCTTACTTGAAAACACCATATCTTTTGATTCGCTTATTGTTTTTTAGCGTATTATTTTTGTAATTAAAACCCTAAAACAACCAAACAAAACGCAGCACTCTATCAAAAACAACAAAATTTCCCCTCAGCCCTTTTGTTGAAACAGAAACAAACAATTTCGTTTGGACTTTGGAGTGACACTCAACTCAATCCACCGTACACCGGAAAAAGCTGCCGGAGTACCTCGTTCACCGCCATAACAGTTAGAAGCTCCGCCACAATGTTTTACTTTTACACTTTACTTTTCGGATTTTCATTCCCCAGTGCATTTTTCGGCTGCCATAGATTGTTATGCGTTTGTTATGGATTTTGCGAATCAATTTTACACTATGCTGATTCTCTTAAATTTTTAGTTTTTCTGGGTAGAAATGCACATTTAAATGCTTATTTGCTTGTTTTGAACTTTGTGTGTATGAATTTTGAAGGATAGAAGTTTTTTTTAATAGCATTGTATTATCTGGCTTTGAAATGTCCCGTTAAAACCTGTGCAGGGACATTGCCGAGTTCAAAATTAAGTTAGATGACAAATACTACATTTTATTCCTATTCATTAGTTAGTGAAAATTAGTGGTTTACCTTTGCAATTTATGAGATTAGTCACTACTTAACCATTGTTTGAGCTGTAAAATTAATTTTTCGGATCTGTACCGAATAAAATTGAGAAGCTCAGGTACTTTCTAACTCTAGATTTGTTTTAAAATTTCTTTAATGGGGTCATTCGATACAGCTTAGCTATACATATACTAATGATTCCTGACTGGCTTATGCTTTTATTAGGACTCTTATCATATGGACAATTTACGCCAGCAGAAAATACAAAAGTATGAAGAATTTGTTGATAAACGTTTGAAACCTGATCTTCTTCATGCTACTGCTCAGAGGTAGTGTTAACTTTGGAGATTTTATTCTTGGTTGTTGCAAATAATATGTAATAATGCCCTAAATTTGAATGCTCTTCCTCTATCTTATCTTCAAGTCTTTCTAGTTCTAGTTAAAAATGCATGACGCCTTTGAGTGCATAAACTTATATCTAAGATCACAAATAATGCACTTGCAAAATGGCTTATACATTGCATGGTTGCTTTGTTTATTTTACGAGTTTCAGAGTCGCATATACTTATTTTTTTCATTTCTTTGTTACAGGGACACGGTCTTTGAACAGCAGAAAATTTTGTATCCTTTTTTCACTTTTTTGCATACTACTAGGATCAATTAGTATCACCATCATAATGAGTAATGATATATTTTGTATCATCCATTTCCCATAAAATTCACAGTACCACGTGTAAATTATACTTGTAGGCTGAGTTTGGAGACTAGCTCAAATTGAATTAGTACAAATTCAATGATGCATTTAGTGATATACTATTGTTCTGTCTGAATACACTTGACTTGTTCACTCAGTGCTGATTTGCGAAAAAATATTGAAAACCTAGAGAAGAATAGTGTAACCAGTCTGAGAACTATGGTTAATCTTGGGTCTGAGGTGTACGCGCAAGCAGAAGTGTAAGTCATCAAACATTTCAGCTTTCACCCTTCTTCACTTGCTTTATAGCCACCTGATTGGATAATAAGTGGCATTATTTCTTTCTTTTAATTTCACATGTTCTTGATTTTTTCTGAATTTTGTAAGGTATATTCGTAATTTATCACCAATCCATGTGTTCAAACTTATTTTTCTTTCATTTATGGTATATGATCTTTATAACCCAATTTGTGTCATCACCATACTATAAAACTATAAAACTTGTGCTATGCCACCCAATTTGTGTCTAGACACTTCCCTCATCCAACCTAGGGTACAATGATTGCTTGATGTTTAAGCGGGAAACCTTCGGCGAAGTGCTAAACCTCTCATCAGCAATGCTATGCTTTTTATTTGTGCCCTTACAATGAAATCTCTTTTTTGTCTTTAGTCCATGGAAATGCACTTTATTTATTTATTTGTTTTTTTATGTATTTGATTGAAACTTTACAGGCCCAATACACAACACATATTTGTGGACATAGGTATGGGATTCCATGTGGAGTTTACTTGGTCCGAAGCTTTAAATTTCATAGAGAAAAGGGAAGAAACGATAGTCAGGTATAATTTTTTGGTTTAACATATATTGTCTTATTGAAACTGCAAAAATTAATCTAGCACGGCAGTGTTTGAGATTTCTTAAATGTTAAATATTGGTAAACTTGCTCCAGTCTGTTAAAACCCATCATATATATAGTGAACTAACTAAAAATAACTGAGTTAGTTGGTCTAACTACCATAACAGAAAAATACAGTAATTCCCGTACACGCCTGACCAGCACACTGAGTTTTTGTACATAGAATTTGAAGTCTGAGTGGAGAAAAAACTTTGGTGAGTAGATCAACCCACTGTTCCTAAGCAGGAACATGAACTACAGTGAGCTGCTTACTAAGCTCTTTTCCTTGAACAAAGAAGAAATTCAGTTCCATATGCTTAGCCGGGCATGCAAAACCGGACTATGAACTAAGATAATGACAATCTAATTGTCACAAATGACTGGAACTAGATAAGGTGTTTGTATCCAAGTCTGCCTCCATGCTAGAACTTACCATCAGATAAGGCCCAATTTAATAGCAGTTCTTGATGTGGATCTTGTCTATGTTGTGAATAGTGGTCCATATCTCCGTGATAGCTTCGGAGCAAAAGGCGTCCACCCCATGCGCGACAGAGCGTCGCAAAAGGGAGTATGGGCTGTTGCAACCGCCTCTGCGGAGCATTTCACCTTCAAGGCGGTTATGCAGACGCGAAAAAAGAAATGGAGTAAAATCCCTTTCTTTTCTACTGCTGCAAGTTTCCTTCTCTGCTCTGTCGTGCAACGAACCACTGTCCCTAGGCTCCACGCCGTGAAGAAGCTGGGAAGAATCAGTTGTAGTAGAAATGAAGGCTGCGACACTGTATGTATTTATGTGTTGCAGCTGGGATACATATTAGGGTTACATTGCAAATAACATAATGGGCTTGTTCTTTTTGTTTGTGAGGGCTACTTTTACCCCTGCAGTTTTCTTAAAAACTACATCCCTCTCGAGTTTACAATCCAGACAAAAACTGTTTTTTCTCACATCTAGATGGATTAATCCGGAAAAAAACGGTATTTTTTCTCTGTCCAGACAAACTTTGTTACAATACATTTTATGTACAGCTAACTAAACTAACTGTGTTGCTTGGTGTAACTACTGTATCAGAAAAATACAGTATCAGATATACTACTGTATCAGAAAAATACTGTAACAGAGAAACTACTGTTCTCATATTCTGTAAAATTAACCACCACAAATTTGATTCATCCATCTTTTTTAACTTGTAAAATTTCACAGAAGCACTTTGTTTTCTTTAGTCATACTATTGTAATGTTCTGTGGTCTGGGCGGTAGGTGTGTGTGTCTCAGATTCTAGACTTCAATTGGGATTCTCTTGCATGTGCAGAAGGGAATGGCATGACAACTTTTTGTATTTTTCCTTCCTATTTATCTGTCTTCCCTCCATAATATGATTTGGATATGTTTGGGCTGAAAACTGATGATTGATAATCTGCAGTATAGATTAGTCAAATTATTGTTGAATTATATCATCTCAACAGTTCAAGAATAGTAGATAGTTTTGAAAGCTCGACTAACAAATTACAAATACTATGTGTTTAAGCATTTGGGGCAATGATTTTGAAATGGAACAAGTAATTGAATCATTCAGCTCACTGATTGACAATTCATATGAGCAAGTAATATACTTAGATGCAGATTTGGTCCCTCTATTTTTCCTCATTATCGGTTTTGGTCATTATCATGTCATCGACTGAAAGTTGGAGCGTTCCTGAGGTGTATTGTGTATTACCATTCCTCCATTTTATCCATTGTATTTGAGTTTTATGATTAGCATCTTCCTCTATATTTCTGTTACTTTGTATGGTGGACAAAAGGTGTACTTAAAACAACATGAGAAATGTGTTATTATATGTTCTCCAATTTTCACTTCTACATTAGAATTCATTTATCTATTTTTAAACTGACATTTACACACTGTTTTACTCGAGCGGAAATCGTGTTTGCACGACATATATCTCTAATTTCTCATTCATCTCTTCTGTTAACTTTTTAATTTAAACTATATTATTTGCTGCATGATGCACTTTCGGCAACTCTTATGCCCATCTTAGGACAACTTTATCTTTGGCCTTTCTATTATCATCTATTAAAATGCTTGTTAATTTCCATTTTATTGTTCAAAATATTGTTGCAAATTCATACTTACGAATCACTTTTGTATAGCAGGCAGATAGAAGAGTACACTAAATTAATTGCTTCAATCAAAGCTCAAATTAAGCTGGTACGCTCACTCTGTTTTCTTCATTTAATTGAATCCCTTATGCTTGCTGCTTGTACTCCTTTTGTGTAAGGGATGCTGCTTGTTAAATTAGAGTTAGCACCATAGGCAAAAGCACCTAAAAAAACATGCATGGCCATGTGGGCCAGTGCTAGCCCATAGATCAGCCCAAAGCTTTGTTTTTCCCCTGAAGCTGTTAGTAATGTTGAGATAATTCTGGAACTGATTCAGAATTGAATTTCCCCTGAAGACATATAAGGAAAACTGTAATCTATTTCTATCGAAATGATCATTTTACAGAGGTTTAAGAACTTTCCGTTGTCCCAATGCAGGTTTGTGAAGGGATTCGAGAATTACTTGAGTTTCCAGCTGAGAAACCCTCGCCACAACGGATATTTTGATATTTACGGAGTACAAACCAAATCACTTATTTCAGAATTTGTCACCCCATCGGCAAAGAAGGAATGCGATTATGTTAATTTTCTTTTGTTGGTATTTATCCTTTATGAAAGATTGCATCTTTCTTTGGTCTTAGTTGTCTTTGTAATTAATTTTTGTTCAGTGTAGTTTAGTATTTTGATGACTAAACATGAACAGAAACATTAACCAAACACCCATGTCCTTTTATGATTATCTGTAGTTAAAATTTGAAAATTAACTTATACTATTATTTTTGGTAAAAAAGTACAAATGGGTCTATTTACTACTTTTGGCTTTATTTTTTAATTATTTTTTATAGAATAACTACTAACTACAGTATTTTGTCCTTCTCAAAACTATGTACTGCATTTATTATAATAGAACAACATTATTCTTGCCTTATCAAATCATGGCAAAATAGGCCAGAGACACTATGTACTTTCAATGCATTTCCATCTTGCTCTTACACTTCCGTATGAGTCCAGTTACTATGCATGTGTAAGCGTAGAATATACCAAAAATGCATGAGTAAGAAATGTACAAAGAGAAAAACATCAACTTACACCAATAGCTATTCTTCTCAATATTTTGAAGTGAAGTTTACTTGTTTTTTTATAGAGTGGTATCCTTCCGTACCGACTAATCCACCCGAGAGTATACCGGTTGAGTATGCTCCACGTAACCTCTGAAAATTGATCCTAGGCTCCTTCGAACTCAGGACCTCAAGGGGAGCATACCCTTGAGACCCAAGAACCCTCTGGAAGTTTACTTGCTAATTATTTTAAGAGTGAAGACCCATTTTGGTCCCTCACAAATATTACATGAGTTAAATTAGTCCTTCACAAAAAAATTGACCCAACTTAATCCCTTACAAAATTTAACCGGATCATATTAGTCCTTCTGCTGGACTGTCACGTTGGATTTTATTTATTTTTAATTTTTTAAATACTAAATTGATTTTTATTTTTAATTTCATTTTTAAATAATTATAAATTAATAATAAATACTAAATTGATTTTTATTTTTAATTTCATTTTTAAATAATTATAAATTAATAATATAAAAAAGCCAAAATTGTTTCTTATAAGGAGTTGAACTCAGGCCCACGTGGTTAATCTTAAACAATTCTAAATTTAAAATAAAAAAATACAAAATTTGTATCAATATGGTCTCGAACCTAAGTCTCTTCAGATTAAATGACAGTCAATTTAATACAATAGAAATTGATTTGTCTATTTGTAAATGATAGTCACTTACTAACAATAGAAATTGATTTGTCTAGTTGTTTCGGTTTATCGGTTAAGATTCGGTTTGTTCGGTTAGTTGATCTTTAATTTTGACAACATATCTTTAAGTAAAATACTATATTAATCTGCAAAAAGAAATACAACAGAAAATGAGATACAATTTAAATTGAAAGGATTGATTAGAGTTGCCATTACAGAAACATGATTATAATCAATAAGCTAAGCAGTATTGTTTTTTTGTTTTTTCATGCTAGTTGTTTTTGATAAATTGTATTTTACTTACGTTTTTTAGGATTGTTATAATAGCAAACAAACTTCAAAAAATGGATTAAATATATTCTAAATCTCAATTAAATTTAAAATTTTTAAATTCGTATATTCACATTACAATCCCAAAAAAAAACGAAATTGAATTTTTTAATTTCTGTTTAGAGATTAAAACGAATATTTTTAAATTTTGAAACTTGCATCGGTTTCAAAAGATTCGTATATGAAACTAAAACATATATTCACTAAAATGTTTTTCTAAGATTGAGAGAAAATAAATTTCTGAGATTGAGAGAAGGAGAAATAGAACAAGGATGAGTGAATATAACTTATATTCTATGGCGGTGACTTAATTGTGCATGGCGGTGACGTAAGCTTGAGCTCAAGGCCGATGAGGAGAAACGGCTGTGTTGTTTGTGTTGGAGGAAGAATGCTGAGAGACGAATGAAACCCTAGTAGTAAGAGAACACTGAAATTGGGTTTGGGTTGGGTTTTTAGCTTGGGTCAAGCCTATGGAAATAATACGCACCCAGTCTCCAAACTACTAACAAAAATAATAATAAAGTCATTGGGTCGGTCGGATCTGGTTTTCCCTGGGCCTAAAAGTAACATCCGGAACCGACCAACACAAGCCAACTGAACCCAATAACTCTCAACCCGGTGACCCGAAAAACCGGACCACCCGAACCGTGCCTTCACGGGCCATATGGATTGGTCGGTTTGGGTTGGTTGTGCAAATTCTGTCCAGCCCTATTATTGATAGTCACTTTACTAACTGTGAAAATTGATTTGTCTAGTTGTAAATGATAATCACTTTATTAAAAATAGAAATTGATTTATCTAGTTGTAAATGATAATCACTTTACTAACAATAGAAATTGATTTGTCTTGTTGTAAATAATAGTTGCTTTACTAACAATAGAAATTGATTTTTCTAGTTGTAAATGATAGTCATTTTATTAAGTGATAGAAATTGATTTGTTTAGTTGTAAAGTGAAAATCATTTAACTTGAAGGGACTTGGATTTGAGACCTCATAGGTAAAAATTTATGTATAGAATTTGTTAATATCAGTAGAAATCATGGAAATTACTTGTTTAAAAATTACTTTATAAGAAATAATTTTGGCTCTTTTGATATTATTCATTACTAACTGTTTAAAAATGAAATTAAAAATAAAAATTAATTTAGTATTTAAAAAAAAATCTAATGTGTCCAGTCACGGTTTAGAAGTATGAAAAGAACCGGTTTAGAAGTAGAAAAAACCGATTTGAGAAAAATATTAGGAAAAGGACTAATATGATCCGGTTAAATTTTGTAAGGGATTAAGTTGGGTTAATTTTTTTGTGAGGGACTAATTTGACTCGTGTAATATTTGTGAGGGACCAAAATGGGTCTTCACTCTTATTTTAATTAATTTTTTCATTATTATTATTATTGTATATAGTACTATATTTTAAATTTCTTTAAAAAATGTTTCATATTATTTTACCTTAATATGCATTGTCTGGTACTTATGTCATGTCAATTGACAAGGGATGATTAATGAAACTAGTAATTAATTTTTATTTGAAAGGGAATAACAGCACATATATTGAGGGAGTGTATTATTGATATGCAATGTGGTTTTTGATGTGATGGTCTCAATTATAGATATATAGATGAAAAGCAATAAGAATAAAAGATACCAAGTGAATAGAAATGTAGAATCCAGCCTAAGTTACCACAAGATTCCACCAGGAAGAAATTCCAACTCATGCTAGCTATAGTAGCTAGCTACGTGCCAACCATCACATGATTGTGGTAACGTAAATTACGGAAGAGCTTCAGTTTACATTCATTGAATTATCAAACAAATATACAGATTCAGTTAAAAGTGACAATGAAGCAACTGGTTCAAAATAAAGATACTGGAGTATAAACTATTTCAATTTGAAAGAAAAGCTAGTAGTAATTATAGGATGGGATTGAATTGATGGAACTTGTATATATATAAATGCAAATTCATACATTACAGCAAATAAAGGCAACGTCACATCTTAACTTGTCCCATTGGTTCAGGATTTCTTTTGATGCCATCATGATTGCTGATTGATCAAAAGGTTGTTGCCTCTTTTATGACTTGTGTTGTCTTGTGGAAGTTGTGGTTAATTTCATCTTAAGAAAATGATACTACTATATAGACACATACTAGTAATACTATATTCTACACTTTGAGAGGCAAAAAAAAAAAAAATATATATATATATATATATATATATATATATATATATATATATATATATATATATATATATATATACTCATTGTAGATTTTTTTACCACTATGCTACTTTTTTTGAGATTTAAATACCACAATGTCACATGTTGTCAAAAAAATTTCAAACAGCCACTTTTTGCCTTGTGGTTCGGCCAAGGCTTGGGAGGAAAGCTGAAGCATTTTTGCCTTGCCTTGTGGTTCACCCTTAACTGGGTCCTTTTTTTTTCTTTTTTTTTTAAATTGTTTTTAATTGATTTTTTAATTATAATAATAATTTTTTAATTATTTAATAATTAAAATATATTAAAAAATTAAAAAAAACTTAATTTTAATAAATAAATAAATATACTAATAATTTTTAATAAATATATATACTTATAATTATTTAATAAATGAAGTAAAAAGATATTTTATTAAATAAATTTAATACAACATAATGCGGTAGGTGCATCCGTTGGCCGATCCATTGAAACAAATATACGAGTAAGGCATGGGTTGGACGAGCATGTGTAGGTTCGGCCAATAGATGGCCGAGCGCATATGAGCACTAAGCCTTCGATTGTAACTGGTTAGAAGTGCAAATGAGCAATCCAATCTTATTTATAGGCAAAAAAAATAAAATATATGCGCTCGGCCATCTATTGGCTGAACCTACACATTCTCGTCCAACCCATGCCTTACTCGTATATTTGTTTCAATGGATCGGCCAACGGATGCACCTACCGTATTATGTTGTATTAAATTTATTTAATAAAATATCTTATTAATTAATGTATTAAATAATTATAAGTATATATATTTATTAAAAAATTATTAGTATATTTATTTATTTAATTATTAAAATTAAGTTTTTTTTAATTTTTTATTATATTTTAATCATTTAATATATTAAAAAACAATTATTATAATTAAAAATTCAATTAAATCAATTAGTAATTAAAAAATAAAAAAAATGAAAAAAAAAACCAGTTAAGGGTCGGCCAACCCCTGGCCAAATCCCAACTGGGAAATTTTTTTTCACCTTTTCGGCCAACCCTTGGCCGAACCATAAGACAAAAAGTGGCAGATTGGGAATTTTTTTCCAACATGTGGCATTGTGGTATTTAAATCTAAAAAAAAAGTGGCATAGTGGTAAAAAAATCACTCATTTTACATCGGTTAGACAAGTGAGGTAATGAGAGCGACATAAAAACCTGTCACCTTACCCTCGTTTTTGAAGGGCAACATGTTGATTTTGTTGTCGTTACGATATATTTGGTTCCAAGTTTCATGATAGAAATCTTGCGTCGCATTTCTTCGCATTGAGATCTCTTGATTTTTTACATTGTGATTCATTGTTGTTTTCTTTATTCTTCGAGTTTACGCTTCATACGACAGTTCGATTGTCATGATCGTGTCAAACGATAGCAACTTTTGAAATAAATCATGCCTTTGTGTTACATGAGTTCAATTCACATCCTCGCATCATGTGGTTCAATTTTTGTCTTTAGGCGACAATTCGCGTATGATACTCTTTCTTTGCGTTTTCATTGATTCATACGTTAAGATTCTATTTTGTTCATCGTCACATATAACCAAATGTATCTCTCTCCCTCGTGTGTACTTTATTTTGCTTTAATTCTCGCTCTTACTTCATTTAGGTAGTTTGAATAACCAAATAATACGATAACTAAAATCAACTCTTTTCCAAAATAAAAAACCTCGATCAACATCGAGTCATTTTCAAAATAAAAAACAAGAAACAAACACAGGTCTTTCTAGTTTGAAAACTTTGATCAACATCAAGGACGTTTTCTAAAACTAATAAGTCGATCGCTTTCACATTCACTCACTTCACAAATAAATCATCTTCGTGTTATCATCCAAAAAAACCTTTCATTACCGTTCTGCACTCAAATCATTTTCATTTTCAAACAGCCAAACAATTTCACAAAAAAAAAACAATTGTCAATTCGAGGTCTTTTTCATTCAAACTTTTCAAATCATTTTCAATTATTGCGAATAAACCTTGGACAACACCAAGTTAATTTTTCATGCAAATGCAATAAACCCTTGATCAACACCAAGTCTTTTTCAAAACATTTTTTTCATACTCGAGCAAATTTGTCAAACCAACAGGAATAAAACTTGATCATTATCAAGCACATGTTCAAACCTCAAATCAAACCAAGCCATTTTCAAAAAGGCAAAACACTTTATCAATATCAAGGCCTTTTTTCAAAATCAAAACCAACCTAATGTAGTTCCCCTAAAATTAAGTAGCCTTGAGTTCTCAATCGCACCAGGAGATACGTAGGGGGGAGATCCAACGTTTTATCAGACACCCTTTTTAATAAAATCATTTTCAACCTTTTTAAAAATCCAAAAAGAAATCATCTTTCGCCCTTGTGCGAGCCTTTTTTCACCTTTCGCCCAAGTGTGAGTTTTCTTCATCTTTCATCCAAGTGCGAGTCTTTATTTTTCGCTCAAGTGCGAGTCCTTTTCAAATACCTTTTATCACCCAAACGTGAATCCTTTTTACCCTTTTTCCAACACTCATCTGTGTTGGCCTAGACACTTGTTTGTTTCGTCCAAACCAAACCCAAAATGTTTAAGTTCATGTTGAACTACGAAGTTGTGGTTTTCTCATTGCACCATGAGAATACGTAGGTATGAGATTCTAAAATCTTGGCGAGTACAATAATAGAAAACCCCAAAAGTATTTTCCTTTCTTTCTCTCTTTCTCGCATAATAATTAGAAGATCGCAAGTAAACATGACGCTAACATTCGATCACAAGACTAATTAAATTGGTACCGTTGAATACAACAGATGTGAGGGGTGCTAATACATTGTCCTTCAATAACTAAATCTCAAATCTGTTCTTGGATGCGATGACCATTTTAAAATTTGGTAGCGAGTAAGTTATAATTCGAGTGTGCAATGCGCCGTGACAATATGATGATTTCATTGATGTATGGAGCTAGCAAGAAGAAAAGAGGAGGCATTGGTTGTCCGCATGATCAACCTAATGTTAAAAAGTTCATACCCCATAAGCACCATTATCTCCAGCATGTTCACGTTGTTGCTTGAGCAGAGAACATGATTTCTTTTTGTCAAGTGAACAAAAAAGTTGCCAAATAAAATAATTTAAAAAAGAGATCGTATCATGCTCATAAAAATTGTTTTAATTTCACGAACCAATAGTAATTATAATTAATATAAGAAAAAGAAAATAATTGTAATAGAAAGAGGGGTAAGGGCAATGTCTAAAATAAAAAGATGAAAATAAAATAGTTTTGAAAATATAATAAGAAAGATGATTAGGTCAATGTTTAAAAATTCTATTTTCAATTTTCAATTTTTTCTTCATAATTTTGTTTATATAATAAACAAACTTAGTGATGGTAGATGTAGATGATATGAAGAGTATTTAAGAATCTGTGAGGTAATGAAGGGGGTCCTAAACTGTGTGTGCTGTAACTACAAGGTAGGTCCAATACCTCGTTCCTAGTTAGGCCAAGGCAGTGTCAGTGGCAGAGGCAGAAGGCAGAAAGAAACCATATTCATTTATTTATCAACTCTTTCTGTCCCTTCCCTACCTATGGTATGGACGTGCAGTTCTGAAAAAGCATCTGACCAACTTCCAAAAGTATGAGAGATGAATTTTGCCAACTTCAAGGATTCATTTTTGTAGCTTAAAGGGACAAAAGAGCAACTCCATTTCTCATTCTTTATTTCTTTTCGATCTCATCCTTTTCTTGTGTCTCTTTTTTTTTATCTCTATAATAATAAAATAAATGTTTTTTTAAATAAAAAAAACTCTATCCTAAGTTGTTCTTAGTCTCACATTTTTTATTCAATAAAATTTATATGAATCCTATCATTTTTTATAATATCGATTTTTAATTAAAATATTTATATTAGTTAAAGTGAACTAAAGAAAAATGTTTTTAAAATTCGTTATTGTATAATTATATTATACTTTTGACTTTTATAATATTTTATTTAAATTTAAGTAACTTTTTAAATATATTATGGAATTTTTACTTCAATATCCATATTTCCTAAATCATATTTTAAAATAATCAAATTTCTCTCATAAATCTCAAACATACTCATCTTTCCCAAAAAAAAAAAAAAACACACACAAAATCATAACACATATTCAATTGGCATGATGCATGAACATCCATTTTAAATAAGTTAATTAATTAGCGCATCCTCTTATTTTTAATAGGTCATGTCAATTGGAAGTGAGTGTCTTATATTTTATGTTTTTTAAAATTATTTTTCCTATTTAACTAATAATATTTTAGTTTTTAATAATTTTTTAATATAATATAAATAACAAGATATTAATTAATAAAAATAAAAAATAAAATACTAATGTTATATATTAAAGTTGTATTACACATGCGGAAATATTTTTTAACTTATTGTTTACGATGCGATTGATTTATGCGGCCCTCAGTTTTGCACGGGCGAACTTTTATTTGTCATATAGGTGCTTGATACGAAGTCTCTAGGTTTGTATCACCCAAAAGTAATTTTTTTTTGTAATTCTTGATAGCTTTGTGCATCAATTTCGGTGTTGTCGTAATTGAGTTTATTGTCCATATATTTCTGTAGTGTTGTTTGGGTTGATATGTTCACAGTTCGGTGGTAGTGAGGTCGGTTGAACGGTGACATTTGTGAGAATGTTTCGTTAGAGATAAAAAGAAAATTGTTGTTGTGGTGTTTGGAAGTTTATGTCTAAGTTGTTTGTTGTGTGTTTTGATATGTGTATGATGGGTTGGTGGGTAGTGTTTATTGGTGTAGAGATTGATAAAAATCTTGTCGTTGTTGTTGGTAGTACGAAGTATGCTCTTGATTATATTATTGTGAGTGGCATGTATAGCTTTTGAGTTTAAGTATTTGTCAGTTGGTAATTTTGTTGGTTTAATAGATGAGTGTAAGTTTGTGGTTGATTTTGTTGGGCGTTTGATGACGATGCTTGTTGGCCAGGGTCGACTAAATATATGGGTTCAGACAGAAACCTAATTGTAATCGGTCTATACCAAGACATGTGTTGAGAAGTTGGTTTAAATTCGGTTGGCATTACAAAATCGATCAGCATAAGGTCGCGGTGGCACTCTAATGACAACACTCTGCTTTGGCGTAGTCTTTCCTATTGGTGTAGGTGCATTGATCTAAGACTTTACTATTGTGGTATTTTTGGAAGCTCCTTGAGGCACCTGGAATTTCTTGATGCATGTTGAGTTGTAGTTTTACACGATCACTGTGGTGCATCTCCATAGTAGTGAACATGATAATCGATGTTATTGTTGTCTAGACGGTTGCATCATCTCCATTCCTCTCATGATGATCATCTAGACCCGGATACAGCCTCTAAATATACTATTGGGAAAATGCATTTGTTAGTTTAGTAAAGGTTAAAATTAAAATAAATTATTAAGAAATAAATAGTTTAATGATGATATATCATTTGGTCCAAGGTGATCTAAGAGAGATCAATAAGCCATGATGCAGTGTCAATGACATCTTTTATAGTTCATCCCAAAGATGGACCATTCAAACCAAATAATTAAAATAAATAACTTAGATTTAATTGTATAAATTAAGTAAATGGATATATTTATGAGGTTAGAAACTTTTTTTATGGGATATGAGGTTAGAATTTTTTTTATGTGTTCGCCTGAGTTTTGCAACCACATGCCTATGAATCCACAAGGGACTCAAAACACTGTAGTTCTTCCTGAAAATGTTGGTTTGTTGTGTATTTTTTATGGACAATGCTAAGTTCGCATTCTAGCAAGTTAGACGAAATTGTTTGCGGTAAAAAGGAATTAACATATCCTTTTTGAAAAGGTTTACAAAGAAAAGGCCTAAGGAAAAATGATTTGGATTTGTTGGAGTGTTTTTGTTAGGGGAGGATAGTAAGTGGTCCCTTATCCAAGGAGGTCTCACTACTTTCACACCTTTAGTTTTGAAAAAGGGATTGAATATTGTTAAGTGTTTTTGGATTTCTTGATTGAGAAAATGTTTTGGTTTTAAAAGATGCAATGCAAAAAGAAACAAAGTCTAATAGGAAACTTGATCCTAGATGTTGTCATGAAAATTGGACCTAAGGTTGAGATTAAAGGGAATTTAACCTAATGTTGTCATGCCATGATGAACTTAGAGGTAAGGATGAAAGGGAAACCCTAGTAAATTGTCATACTTGGATTGAAACCTAATGTCTATCTCAATCCAAATCTTAATCAAAGATTAAGATGGAGAAAGTAACCCTAAGGGAGCATGTGAATTATTTGATACCACTCCCTAGTCATCGGTTTTGCTTGATCTTAGGGGAAAAATTTGATGCAGAAATGAGCTCTAATTGGTTGAGAGAAGATTCCTTTGATGAATCACCATTCGGCCATAAATTCTCAAAATGCAATCATTACATAATCACATGTTTTGGTTTTGGAATATTCCCTTCAACTATTTGTGTAATGATGCAAACAATTATCTCCTATCCTTGCAATGTTTCTGAAGTTTAGAGGCACCATTAAGTGTAAGCACTTGCATAAAATTGCAAAATTCAAACTTAGGCATGACCTATAATTTCACTTCAAATGCCTAACTTTGATCAACCATATCTCTTAGCTCAAGTTGAATTTGGAGAAGGTTGAGCATAATTTGGAAAGCCCTTAACATGTACTTCAATTCATTAGTTTGGAGTTTCTTCAAAATCATTTAAGAAATTTGTGAAAAATGGGCTTAAAGTTTGAAGAAAACTAGGGTTTTTTTGCTAGTTTCATGAAGGCAGCAACTCTGAAGCTCTATATCTCTTCAATGGTTGATTTTAGCCAAAAAATCATATCTGACAAAGTTGTTCATTGGATCAAAATCTACAACTTTGATGTTGGAAGTTTTTTTCAGTTTGTACTTGAAATTTTGAGATATTCCCTTCCAAAGTTTTGAAAAAAAGACCTTTAAACACTTAGAAAAAATTCTACGTATGAAAAGTCAATCTTTGACTTTTTGATCCTTAATTGATTTTCTTGATTTTTCTTGGTCAAATGACTTCAATAATCATATATTGATGATATTGATCCTTAAAAGTCATGTCTTGACCCAAAACCCTAAGAGTCAAATGTGATCTTGTACAGTTGACTTTTTCCAAATGAAGTGAAATCTTGGACTTTGGTAATGAATCAAGTTCTTCTCCTCAAATGAGTGATATGAATGGATTATATTGAGTTAATAGAAGCTCTTGAGTCATGTTTTGAGTTGTGGACCCATGTCCCGATTAAAAGTCAACTGTCCAGGTGAATTAGGTCAAAAACCCTAATTGTCGACCAGATGAAATTGATGACTGTAGATCTTGAATTGAGGTACAATGCTAAATGGATATTATTATATGAATCATTTGAAGATGATTGAATCCTTTGAGTGATGTCCTGGAGCTTTTTAGGGTTTCCCTAATGTGGTCCCTGATTTCAGTCCTTGATGGGCTCAAAACCCTAATTTGGTGTCCTGAGTAAACCTTAACCCTGATGACTGATGTCTAATCAACATAGGTGGATAAAAGAATCATTTGAGTCTCATGATTGTATTAGAGGTCATTTTCTTATTGATTGATCCTTTGCCTGAACTTTCTTGTCCTTGAGCACCCTCGATTGAGTACCAGATAAACAAGTGACTGCTCTGAGTACCTGTCTTGAGTTTGATGAGATGTTTGGAGGTGTGACATCTCAGGGGGGTCAAAATTAGGGTATGGCAGATGCCCCTATTTAAGTTTCTTTCACCCGGAGGGAGAAAGATTGACATCTTGATCTCTCCTGCGGAAAGAGACTTAAATATCAAAGAATGCCCGCATTTTGGGCGTCTTTGAAATGTCGCAGCGATAATAAAATCCTCGTGCATGAATCGATGTCGTTGTCACACTTGGCGGGGGATCTGGAGATAAGCTCCTGTAGAAATGTGTTATGCGAATTGTGGCGAATGGTTGGCAATGCAAAATGCGCGATCCATCTTCTTTAACTAAGTATTGATACTTAGAAAAAGGCAAACAACGTCCCCTCGTTTCGGATGTCTAAATCGCGAAGCGAGTCCTTGTTGTGATAACCTACCTTTGTTTCGGATGTCTAATTCTCGAAACTGGTTTCGGTTATAATTTTGCAAACAACGTCCCCTCGTTTCGGATGTCTAAATTGCGAAGCGGGTCCTTGTTGTGATAACCTACCTTTGTTTCAGATGTCTAAATCTAGAAACTGGTTTCGGTTATAATTTTGCAAACAACGTCCCCTCGTTTCGGATGTCTAAATCACGAAGCGGGTCCTTGTTGTGATAATCTACCTTTGTTTCGGATGTCTAAATCTCGAAACTGGTTTCGGTTATAATTTTGCAAACAACGTCCCCTCGTTTCGGATGTCTAAATCGCGAAGCGGGTCCTTGTTGTGATAACCTACCTTTGTTTTGGATGTCTAAATCTCGAAACTGGCTTCGGTTATAATTTTGGACAATATCTCAGATAAAGAGAAAATTTCCACAGGTTTGTTTCCTCATCAAACTTCCCACCAGAACTTGTTGGAGAGATATCATTTGATGCCAACTAAGAAACTTCATCATACTTTCCTTTAACTTGACATCTTCGAAGGAATACCATATGATCGTGCGTCCTTTTGAGGAGCTAATGACTTTGCTTGAAAGTGGACGAACTGTTTTCGGGAAGAAAACTACCATTTATCGACTTATGCTGAGAAAGCCTCTTGGAAGTGAACAAACTGTCTTCCGGAGGAAGACTACCATCTGTCGATCTGTTGTGGAGATTTATTTTTTTGGAAAAGACCACCATTTGTCGATCTGCTGAAGAGATCCAAGAGTGGACAAACTGTCTTTTTGAGGAAGACTACCACCTGTTGACTTGCTGGGGACTTCCAATAGAAGTGAACAAACTATCTCTTTGAAGGATATCACCATTTGCCGACTTGCTGGGAATTTCCAAAATTTAAACAAACCATCTTCCTCAGGAAGATCACCATTTGTTAACCTCTTGGGGGAAATCCGGGTGTATGAACTTTCTCTCTCAAGAAGAAAACTCTTTCATGACTTTGCAGGGGAAGCTTGGGCATATGTCCAAGTGTCTCGGGAAATAACATGATCAAAGCCTAACTAGACTATGCTAACTATGCATTTATGTAAAGCATGCATGAATGTTATGATGACTATAAAATGTAAAGTGAATGTGAATTGAATTGTCGTGGATGTGAAATCCTATGATACGACTTGAATTTTGTTGATCAGGAGATGTCTTCTTCTTGAAAAATGTAGTTTGCACTCCATTGGGGATAACTGGTTACTGGTTGTCCGCTGCTTGAAATGAAGTGAAATGGTTTGGAGTGAAGATCCATCATCGGGAGATGTTCGCAAAGCGACCTCATGGGGAAATTTTGATTCCCAGAGTCTCAACCGTTCTCGGAGCAACTGTTTGCATTCTTCCTATTGTTTGTAAACCTTGGAAAGAAATTTCACCTTTATTTTGTAAGTAAATTCATTTTATATTTATGAAAACATTTTGTTTCAAGAAAATGATTGTTAAACTTAAAAATGCATTTTAAGAAACTGAATAAGACTCGATTGCAAAGAAAAGGCACAAGGCTCGAATTATTATTTATGGAATGGTAATCAGCCAAATGCTTGATTCCATGGAGTATTTACAAAGTTGGAAATTGGTAATTTTCGGGAAAAGGGCTACGCTGAAACGTGACGACCGTTATCTTTCCCTTCCACTCTGAGTTGCGCTGTATTCGTGCTTCGTAGAAGATGACCTACTGATAATGAATACTCCGCTATGGATTTTCTGAATGATCGAGTTTGTCCTGAACGCAGTTACTTTCCATATATCCCTAACTTTTGCGTAAACTACCCCTTTCGGGTTTTAAGTCTACCGGGATTGATTATATATTTTTTATGTCTCTAACTTTTGCCTGAATCGCCCTTTCGGGTTTTCGATCCACCGAGACGCTCTTTTTTGCCTAAGCCGCTCTTTGCGAGTTTTCAATTTAGCGAGCTGTTCTTTTAATTATTTAGGCGAAGTATTTCTTGACTGCGTTGACGTTCACAGGACTGGTGAATTCTTCTCCATCCATAGTCGTGAGTATTAAGGCTCCTCCTGAGAAACCTCTCTTGACCATGTATGGGCCGTCATAATTGGGAGTCCATTTCCCTCTCGAGTCTGTGAGAAAAGATTGAATCTTTTTGAGTACAAGGTCGTCTTCTTTGATCGTGCGAGGTCGAACCTTTTTGTCGAAAGCTTTCTTCATTATTTGTTGATATAGCTGTCCGTGGCATAAAGCTGTCATGCGCTTTTCTTCGATTAAGTTCAACTCATCGAATCTGCTTTGACACCACTCGGCTTCTGTTAATTTTGCCTCCATCAAAACTCTCATTGATGGGATCTCGACCTCTATGGGTAGGACTGCCTCCATGCCATATACAAGGGAGAAAGGAGTTGCTCCAGTCAAAGTACGTACAGATGTACGGTAACCATGAAGAGCAAACGGGAGCATTTCATGCCAATCTTTGTAAGTGATGACCATTTTTTGAATGATTTTCTTGATGTTTTTGTTAGCTGCTTCTACAGCCCCATTTATCTTTGGTCTGTAAGGAGATGAGTTGTGATGTTCAATCTTGAATTCTTCACAAAGTTCCTTCATCATTTTGTTATTCAAATTTGACCCATTGTCAGTGATTATCCTGCTAGGAATGTCGTAGCGACAGATGATGTGATTCTTGATAAACCTGACGACAACTTGTCTTGTAACGTTTGCGTATGAAGCTGCTTCAACCCACTTGGTGAAATAGTCTATGGCTACCAAGATGAAGCGATGTCCGTTGGACGCTTTTGGCTCGATCATTCTGATCATGTCGATTCCCCACATGGAGAAAGGCCAAGGGGAAGAGAGTATGTTGAGAAGAGATGGTGGCACATGAATTCTATCAGTGTAGATCTGACATTTGTGACACCTCTTTGCATATTGGTAGCAATCTGACTCCATCGTCAGCCAATAATATCTTGCTCTCAGTATTTTCCTTGTCATGGTGTGTCCATTGGTGCGGGTACCAAAAGAACCTCCATGTATTTCTCTCATGAGTGTTTCTGCTTCGTTTCTGTCAACGCATCTGAGCAGAACCATGTCGAAATTTCTCTTGTACAGAACATCTTCATTTAGGAAGAATCTGCCAGCTAACTTTCTCAAAGTTTTTCTATCTCCCTTTGACGTCCCCAGAGGGTACTCTTGCCTTTGAAGAAAGTTTTTGATGTCGTGATACCATGGTTTGTCGTCGATGATTGCTTCTGCTGTGAAGACGTGAGCGGGCCTATCCAGGCGCATAACATCGATCCGAGGAATGTCATTTCAATGATTTATCCTAATCATGGAAGAGAGTGTGGCTAATGCATCAGCCAAGTTGTTTTCTTCACGAGGAATGTGATGAAAATCTACCCTATCGAAGAATGGTAACAATCTTCTCGCGTAGTCTTTGTAAGGGATTAGCCCAGGTTGGCGTGTTTCCCATTCTCCTTTGATTAAAGCAGAATCTCCGTATACATCCAAGTGTTTGATTCTTAGATCTACGGCTTCTTCGAGACCCATGATTCAAGCTTCATATTCGGCCTCATTGTTTGTGCACTTGAAAGTTAATCTGGCGGTAAATGGAATATGGGCCTCATTGCCCCAATTCCTCGTCCATAAGCATTGACGGCCCCGTCAAAGATCAAGCCCCACTGGGATCCTATCTCAGGTCCTTCGTCTGGTAGTGGCTCGTCATAATCTTTCATCTTGAGGTACATAACGTCCTCGTCCGGAAAGTCAAAACTGGTTGATTCATGACCATTGAGTGGATGGTGAGCCAAGTGC
Source organism: Vicia villosa (assembly GCF_029867415.1). Taxonomy (NCBI): domain Eukaryota; kingdom Viridiplantae; phylum Streptophyta; class Magnoliopsida; order Fabales; family Fabaceae; genus Vicia; species Vicia villosa. The sequence goes on from NW_026705072.1 coordinate 401,060, forward strand.
TCAGCTAGTATGCTTCCTTTCACGGATTTCTGTGCGTGATACTCAATGTCGTATTCTTTCGTCTGGTAGTGGCTCGTCATAATCTTTCATCTTGAGGTACATAACGTCCTCGTCCGGAAAGTCAAAACTGGTTGATTCATGACCATTGAGTGGATGGTGAGCCAAGTGCTCAGCTAGTATGCTTCCTTTCACGGATTTCTATGCGTGATACTCAATGTCGTATTCTGATAACAACATCTGCCAACGGGCAATTCTCCCAGTTAAGGCAGGCTTCTCAAAGATGTACTTGATTGGATCCATCTTGGAAATCAAACAAGTAGTATGTCAAATCATGTACTGGCGGAGACGCTTGGCAGCCTAGGCCAAAGCACAACAGGTTTTCTCGAGCATGGAGTAGCGGGATTCACAGTCGGTGAATTTCTTGCTCAGGTAGTAGATGGCATGCTCTTTTCTTTTTGTCTCGTCTTGCTGTCCAAAGACACAACCCATGGAATCTTCTAAGACGGTCAAGTACATTATCAAAGGTCTTCCTTCCACTAGAGGAGACAAAATGGGTGGTTCGAGCAGATATTCCTTAATGTTGTCGAACGCTTCCTGACAATCTTCTGTCCAGACGGAACTTTGATTTTTCCGTAGAAGTTTGAAAATTGGAGCACAAGTTGCAGTCATGAGATATATGAATCTCGAGATGTAATTCAGACGTTCAAGAAATCCTCTAACTTGTTTCTCGGTTCTGGGTGAAGGAATTTCTTGAATTGCCTTGACTTTGTCTGGATCTACTTCAATTCCTTGTTTGCTGACGATGAAACCAAGGAGTTTTCCTGAGTAGACGCCAAAGGTACACTTGTTGGGATTCAGGCGAAGCTGAAACTTCCGTAAGCGTCGAAATAACTTTGTCAGATTCTGTATATGATCTTCCTCATTTTCTGATTTGGCAATCATGTTGTCCACATAGACTTCCACTTCTTTATGCATCATGTCGTGGAAAAGTATAGTCATGGCTCTTTGATATGTTGCCATTGCGTTTGATGAAAGTTGTTTTCTCCATGTCTTCAGGTGCCATTTTGATTTGGTTGTATCCCGAAAACCCATCCATGAATGAGAAAACTTTGGATTTTGCTGTACTGTCAACCAACATGTCAATATGTGGTAAAGGAAAGTCATCCTTAGGGCTAGCTTTGTTCAAATATCTGTAGTCGACGCACATGCGGACTTTTCTGTCTTTCTTAGGAACGGGAACAATGTTATCTAACCACTGAGGGTATTCTGAAGTGACGAGGAAACCAGCGTTGATTTGCTTTTGAACTTCCTCTTTGATTTTCATGGCCATCTCCGGATGAGTTCTTCTCAATTTTTGCTTAACCGGAGGGTATTCTGGCTTTAATGGTAAATGATGCTCCACTATACTGGTATGCAACCCTGGCATATCCTGATAAGACCAAGCGAAGACATCCGAGAATTCTTTGAGCAGTTGTATCAAACTCTCTCTGATCTCTGAACTGAGCGAAGCTCCAATCTTAACCTCTTTTCTGTTTCCATCGGAACTAAGGTTAATAATCTCTAGAGGCTCATTGTACGGCTGAATGGCCTCTTCCCTTTGTTGAAGTAATCGGGAAATTTCCTTTGATATTTCTTCGTCTTCTTCTTCCTCTGCCTCGAATACAGGAAACCCAAAGCTTGGAGAAGTCATACGATCGTACGTTTCAACGGGGTGTTTTATGATTAATCTGCATACGTGTGATGAGTTTTATTTAGACAACAAGGAAAGACTCGGTGTATGCAGTTAATGGAATATTTTGATGTTTTTAGGGTGTTTTTTTTAGGATTACCAATTTCCGAAAAAAGAAAAGGGAAAAACTAACGAAGGAACAAAATGAAATTTTTATTTATCGATAGTCACTTCTTGCAACAAAGACCCTATAAAACAAAACTCTATTGCTTTGGGCGAAGCAAAGAGGGACATTTTCCTAAGAAATAGTAAAATGCAAAGCCCTATGAAACATCTCTTCACCCTGGGCTATGGTGAGAGGACAAAATAACGGTGAAAGTTCCTACTTAGGAGTGCGAACAACAGTCGATACTTCGACAACCGTCCAATAGTGGCGAACCCCATTGTGCACTAGGTAATCTGGCACCTTAGGCTTAAGCTGGCCTGTGGTAGGTCTTGATTTACCAACCACTGTCTTTGCAACACTTAGACGATCTTCTTCCACTTCAGCATACTGAGCGGTGTAAGCATACCCATTTCCAAGTGGAGTATGTCAGACTTTCTTTTGAGGAAACTTCCAAACTTCTGAATGGAGAGATTCGTTGTCGGAGACACTTTCGAGATCATCCTCTTCTATATTTTGATCTTGCTCTTCTCCCAAGATGGCATTGACTAGGTATGTGAACTCTAAATCCTTAGCCTCTGTAGGTAACTTGGGGATATAATCCTCAATAATGACTTCACCAGTTGATGATGATGAATAGCAAGGCTTGTATATCTCTTTCGGCTGAGTAAGGTACTCATAATCAATGTTCCATCCAGTTGGAAAAATGTCTTCAAGAGAGATTTTTGAACTTTCAGGAGCGGAGTATTTCACCATGTAGTCGAATTTTCTGCTCGGTTCTCCTAATGTATCCCAAGTTTCTTCGGGGATAGGAGGAATTTCTTCTGACGAACTATGACTTCTGGTGGTGAAGCTGTTAGTAACTTCGTCACTGCTTGGTTGACTCTTACTTCCAGATCCTTTAGTTGGATAACAGCAAGGTGAATCAGACTCTGATAGGGATATGTATCCTGCCTCGAGAAGGTAGGACATACATTCCACTTCAAAATTCTCATCGGTGTTTTCCGTATCGATAGTATTGACTGTTTGTTGAACGGGTTGAAGAAAACCTCCGCTACGGAAAGTTTCTTGAATTGGAAGAACTGCCTCAATTCCTGAAGTAGCCTTTGATGATGTCGGAAAAAATCCAACTCCCGTTCTGTTCTTGTTGTTGGTTGGAATCTCAATGTGCCCACAACCACTGGTAGTACCATCCTTTACAACTTGGATTGCATCTTTGTAGGAAGAAATAGACGCTGCTTTCTCCTTTCCCTTTTCCTTATCCAAGGAAAGTGCTTGGAATTTAGTTCTAGCGACTTCTTTTGGTTCTATGTCGGAGAATGATGACAGGCTGCTGACGATCAGAGCTCCTTCTCCACATATGGTTACCAATTTGTCATTTCGTATGAACTTCAGTTTCTGATGAAGTGTTGAAGTAATTGCCCCAGCCTCATGAATCCATGGGCGACCTAGCAAACAACTGTATGCTGCCTGGATATCCATAACTTGGAAAGTGATTTTGAAAGTATGAGGTCCAATAGTTATGGGAAGATCTACTTCTCCAAAAACTGACTTCCTCGATCCGTCGAACGCCTTGACGATGACGTGACTGTCCCTTAGCGGGAAATCCTGGAAGGATATTCTTGATAATGTTGATTTGGGCATGACATTGAGAGAGGATCCATTGTC